>NC_067401.1:282847072-283147072 GCF_016432865.1 Antechinus flavipes | reverse complement strand
AATAAAGACTTCTGGAAAGTACCTGAACACAAATCCTCAGTCAATCTTGTTTATGTAAAGGGTATTTGGAATAGCTTAATCTTCAAGACAGTACTACAATTAAATAAAAAGTTATCTTGAAAGCAAGAGGCAGCCATAGCATAGTAGATAGTTCTGACCTCAAAGCCAAAAGACCTACATTCAAGCCCTATCTCTAACTTAGACATACTGATGGTGTGAACCTGGGCAAGTCTCTCAATGCTCCAGATATTTTCCTAAAGCTATAAATTATAGAGAACGTATTATGACTTATATTGGTGGCCTTTCCTCACCCAAGAGTTTTCCCCCCCTATCAATGAAATCATCCAGTCCTTATCTTGAAAATATATTGATCTTACATATTACTACATCAGAAAGCAGTAGTTAGACCGATTCTGCAACTTATTGTTGTTATTTGGTCGTGGATGACTCTTTGTGACCCCGTGAACCATTTGGTTTATGAGATTTTGTTGGCAAAGATACTCATTTCCTTCTCCAATGGATTAGGCAAATAGAGGTTATGTGCCCCAAGTCACATAGTTAGTGAATGTCTGAGGCTGTATTTGAATTCTGGTCTTGCTGATTCCATGCCCATCACTCTAGCCACTGAGCTACCCCCTACTGCAACTAGACCTCCACTCCAAAACTTTAATCTCTTCAAAAAGGAGTAACCAAACACACCTCTCATGTTCTGCTACTTCTTAATGATCCTTAAAATCTCAACAAGAACTCATTCATTCTACTATTATTGTTTAGGCTCCAGAGTTTATTCTGTATTAACTTTCCAGTCCAACTGAATACTATAAACAATTAAAAATATATACATGGCTATTTTGAAACTAAGTCCCTTAAATTAGACAGACATTGATGGGTTGGAATCTATATCATTGATGGGTTGGTGTTGGAGGAATTCTACCCCACCCCACCCCCTCAATGAGGTCACAGATCAGTTGGAGTATTTGGCTGATGCTACAGCTAAAACCAACCATAAAAGGATATTAGCAGAGACCTTTTAATTCTCATTAACAGCCAAATGTCATTCCCCCCAACTCCAATATGTTAAAAGCACACATACATTTTGTGTATGGCTAACTTAAATATATGCTTTCCTTTTTTAATAGCAAACTAAATCTTGGGAGACTAAGATCAAACTAAAAGATTTTCAAAATAGCCATACTATTTGTGAAATTCCAGATTATCTTAATTTCTGCTATATTATTCAATATAACTTAAAATTTTTAAATAAGTTCTTACTTTGAAAGTTTTGCAATAGCCAAATTAAAAGGAATGGATTTTCCAAAAAAAAAAAAAATTCCTCCAAATCTTAGGGAATCTGCCCTAATTTGAACTAAAGCTTTCACTTTTTTGGACTTGCCAATGTAAAACTCATTAACACTATCAGGAGAAAAGCAGGAAGTGAAACTGGACTAGACTTGTTTCAACTAGTTTAAAGTTGATGAAACATCAACTTTTAATCATTTCAGTTCTAACAACCTGCAAAAAATGATTACTGTTTAAGAATGATTTTTTTTTTAAACTGCTATTTCAAAAAAAAAAATGTACATGTTCTCCTTGTTCAGGGGAAAAAAAACCCTCTAAAAGAATTAAGACATTGAGGGGAAGGAGCAAACTAGGGGGAGTGCTATGATGCTAAATATGCTCTTAAATGTTAAATGCCAAAATCTGTAATCTCTTGAACAAAAAGTTTGGAATTGCTTTCTTCATTTAATATGTTAGTTGTTGTACAGTCATATAATGCGTCTACTTTTTATTCTTCAAAGATTAAGATTACAAGCACTAGAATTTGAAGAAAGAAGACAATTTTAAGTGGATTTCTGAGATATTAACAAAAACAACTTTATGACATCTATATCAGAGCAAGCTAGAACAATAAAGTGATGAATTTTAACAGCTACAACAAAAAACCTCTAGACAGAGCAAAGGAAATCTGTCAAAATGTAAAAAAAAAAAAAAAAAAAAAAAAAAAGCTTAGAAAAGCAAAACCAACTTTTAGCAACAAGCAAAGCTGATGCCAGGCTTTTTCAGAGTAGAATGCATTCACCCCAGACCCTTCAACTCACCTTTTCTAAAAGTCGTTTTGGCCTCCTATTAAGAAAGCTTCAGGTTTCTGGACCATGTCTTAATCCCTCCCCATCTACTTTGAGTCTTTTGGGTCTCAGTCTTCAGAATCTTCCTGGAAATGTCATCTTGCTGTCCTCTTCTTCCCCACTTTTTCTTTATAAGTAGGAGAATTAAGTTATGTCAGCTATCCTAAGCAATCCTTAATGTCATCATGCACCTGTTCGGACAATGGTCAGTTTAAACAAGCAAAGTAACAGCTGAGAAAATTAGGGCAGCTAACCTATGAACTTAGCCATTTACAGAAACATCTCCCCTTCTAGTCCTTCTTCATTTGAAAATAGCAGTGTAAAGTAACATGATTCCTTTCTTTCCTGTTTGAAGAGACAGTGAAAGCCCTCCTGCTGTACTTCCACCAGACTCTCCTAGTCTGGGCAATGATTGAAAACCCCAATCCTTAGGTTTACCACAGGAGCCTGGGTCTACAGAGGAAAGAAGTCCTAGCCCACTGTGGTCATGTTTGTTTAAGTAGCACCCATCCAACTGGGAGTTAACCATTAACATGGCTCAAATTACTTGGCCTATATTCTTCATAAAGTGATTTCCCCGTGTTCAGCTCTTTAAATCACTTCTTCATCTTTCTAATCTTCCTTAACTATCTTTACCGATGGGCACCACTGGTCAAAGAGTGAAAAGAATCAGGCTTTATTTGGAGAAATCAGGTCTATACTATCTACCGTGGTGCCAGCCAAAACTGACCTTTCTATACGAACTGTTTCACGAGAGAGCAGTGGAACACAGAATATGCCCCTAGCTCTTCTGGAGTAACAGAACTAGATTACCAGACACCCAAATGTGGAGCTGGTTTTGCTTCCAGATTTCTGCAGAGTATCCTGAATTATGATTGAGCATCCAAACACAAAGTCCCTAGATCTACAGGAAGCTATTGGCTTCCTGTAGCAAAGCTTCTTAAATTGTGGATGGCAACTTCATATGGAGTTGCATAACTAAATATGGAGGGGGGTCGTGAAATTGCAATTTATCACCAGTAAATGTTTGATTTGTATACTTATTTTATATGCCTGGAGTCAAATAAAAACTTCTTGGGTGAAAAGGGATCAGAAGTTGAAAATGTTTAAAAAGCACTGGCCTATAGAAAGAGCTTAATTTTTTGAAAAATGATGATGAATAATTATTTCTCACTTTTTTCTCCTTATTTTTTGGAACTCGTAAAGTGTATTTCTCTAGAGTACTATCTTTGTGGGATATTTTTGTTTATTTTGCTTACAATGTCAAAGGAAAAGAAGAGGAAAATGCATAATGGAGCCACCAGATTAATTTCCTAAAAATATCCTATTAAATTAACAAATCTATTCTAGATTCTTTGGCTACATTTTTTGGTGTTTTGGTATTTTGAAGGCATGAGTGAACAGGGACATGATGATAACCCAAGAAGCTTAGCATTGTAAGAATCTAAATCATGGGAACATAGATTTAGGAGGAAAATGGGACTTTGGAGGTCATTTATTCCAGTTCCCTCATTTATTTCATGTTGCTGAGACCCAGAGAGGTTATTTAAATGTCTTAGCCAAGGACACTGAGGTAGTTATTAGCAGAGTCAGGATTTTTTTATAGTACCAGAACTCCAAATTTACTACTATACCACATTATGATTTTTTTCTTTTTAAGGAAGAGGTTACTTTTCATCTCAATACTGGCAACTTCCAGATATTGTCCTGAAATTAATTTTAATCCTGTGTGTAGTGATTTCTTTTTAAGGTCACCATTTCAGTTAGATTCTTCTCATGATTTGTCTCCTTTTTTCTAGCTAGAGGGAAGCTCAGTAATTTAGAAATTCAAATTCAATAACATACTTTATTTTAGGGGAAAAAACTTAAAAGAAATGGGCAAAAACAGCTTGATATTGTGAATGGGTCACATTTGAAGTCAGGAATACTTATTTTCAAATCTCACTTTTGCCCTTTATTATAATCAAGGGATACAACCTCTTTGATTGTTTTCTCTTTTATAAAGTAAAAAGCTTTGCCAGTGTTATACTACTATATAAATACTAGTAGTGAGGCTCAGGTGAAAAACTGAATTAAATGATCTCAAAAATTCCTTTTAATTCCAGTACCCTATGATTCACTTAAGGATCCTCAAACACAAACAAATGCTTAAGGAACAAGGAAAATGGGGCACAATGAAAATAGAACTGTCCCCCCCCAAAAAAAAACCCAGGGTGCAGTGCAGATATTAGTTACTTTATTTAGTCAACACATATTTATCACACAGCGACAAATATGTATTTATTTCATAATGAATGAATTTATTTAGAACTTGCTACATTACAAAATCATGGTGCCAGGTACTACGTGGCATACAATATTTTCTAAAATAGAGTTCCAGCACTAAAGAAACTTCAAATTTAGCAGGAGAGATAAGAAATATAATAAAAGATTACACAATTTGCTATAGCATGAGGCAAATTGCATATGATAAGTGTCCCAGGAATATAGAGAAAATGGGGAAGTTTTTCTCACTGGTGTGATCAGGTAAGCAATATGGAGAATATTTCATTGGAGCTGATCCTTCAAAGCCAGGTAGGAGAATGATAGACAAGGATGGCTAGAGAAGAGGCATTTCAAACAGTAGGAAAGGCCAGAAGACAGAGTGGTATGACTTGGTGATGTTCTATTTGGCTATAGCATCAGGTTGAGAGGGAAAAAAAAAGGTAAGGACTGCAGGAGAGATTTGGGCTAGTCTATGATGGAAAAGCTAGCATCTTTTTCATGGAGAACTATGGAGAAGAAGGAAAAAAAGAGGGAGAAAGGAGATATATGAATATAGCAAAGATAAAGTCCCTCAATTGTGGAATTTAACAACAAAAACTAACCCTTATACCTGGAACACACACTCTCCCTTCCTTCTTTGCTCTTCAGACTCTTTCAAGGGTCAGTTTAATTGCCACTTCTTCAAAGCCTTCCCTGATCCCTCCTCAGGTCGAAGTAAGTTTTCCATTCCCATTTTCCTAGAATACCATTGTCTCAATCTCTCAGGTGCTGCTATCCTTTCACTTAACTTACTCTTTAGTTAAATACTTATCTATGTATATGTGTACATCTCCAGCCCACCACCTCCACACCCAAAATGTAAACTCCTTGAAGAGGGCAAGAACAAATTAATGTTTTATTTTTGTAATTCATGTGCCTGGCACAGTGGCCAATATATAGTAGATAATTAATAAATCTGTGCTAAATGATAGAATCACACAATCTGGGAGTTGAAAGGCACCTCAATAGCAGTCTAGAGCAACCCACATAGGAAAGAAATCCCCATAGTAATAAAACTGATCAATGATTGTCCACTCTCTAATGGAAGACCTCCAAGGAGGGGGGATTCATTGACTCTCAAGGCATTCCTGTCACTTTTGGACAGCTCTAATTATTAAGAAGTTTCCCTAACTTGGAGTCTAATTGTCCCTTTGCTACTACTAACTTTTGCTCCTGGTTCTGCCCTTTGAGGCAAAGAGAACAAATTTAATTCTTCCTAATGATAGCCCTTCAAAGAGTTGAACACAGATGTCATGTTCCCCATGAGCATTCTCTTTTTCAGGCTAAACACTCCCAATTCTTTTAATAGATACTCATATATAATAGACCCAAGCTCCTTCATCATCTTTTTTTGCCCTCCTTTTGATACATTCAAGCTCATTGATGTTTTGAAACCAACAAAAAGTGAAGAAGTGAATTTAACTTAATGTAATATAAGGAATAAACAACATTAAATACAGAAATTGTTTCTGTGATAATTAAGTAAGGTATACAATAAAAGTCTGGGAGAAAAAGAGATCTGCTATTAGTTGTCTCCTTAGGGAATGTTAAAGGAACTTTGCACAGTTTGGATCCAATTAAAATACCTTGACTATATAATATTGTCTCATAAACGATATCAAAAGAGAAAGTAAAAAACAAAACAAAACACTGTTCCCTTCTCTTCCAACTAAAAGGGGAAAAAAAATCTTTGAATACTAAGACATGGAAAGAGTTAAACCTGAAGAAGGAAAAAAAGCAATAACAATAGAGAAAAAATCCTCCCCTACCTTTCTGACCCTCTGTATTCCATAAAACAAGTTTCTTTAGTGATAAGACCCTTTGCTGACCAAACAACTACATTTTACTGCAGGGTTCACTGATTGAACTAAAGCTGTCTTTTTTCAAGGATACCTATATCAATGCAACCAAGAGCCATAAAATTGTGAAATTAAGAGAAAAGCTAGCTAAGTCAAATGTAGGCTTTGTTTAGTAGAATATTTTTTGTTGATTTGAGCAAAAAAATGTTGCTGCAGTCATGGCACTGCAGTTTGGGCAGGATTGAGTGCCCACACCCTGCACATTAACAGTATTATATACATCTTTTTTTTTTTTTAAGTGTTTTTTTGTAGAGACAGTTAAGTCCTGATACTAAAAGGATATGGAAAGTAGGGAGAGAGATTGGCAATTTTCTTTTATTTTAATGAACTTAAGGGCAAATAAAAGCTTTTCATGACACTGACCATTGCCACATTTCAATATCTGTAAGGATCCAAGATAATTAAGAAGTGCCAATGTAATATGATTATTAAAAAATTGTTAACTATCAATGACACTATGCTTCCATTTAAAAATAATTAATACAATCATTTATGTTTTTAAAGACAGAAAGGATGCTTAAGATTGTTTAGTTCAAGTCTCTCATTTTGCAGGTGAGGAAATAGGACCAGAGGTGGAATTGGTTTGTTCAAGGTCACCTAGTTAGTAGAAGTTTCAGGGGCTAGTTCCTTTGCTCTTCTATATCCCAGTTCAGAATTTCTACTCTACCCTATCTATCATGAATGTTTATTACTGTTTACTTTTAGTAACTGTGTAATGAAGGTTCTATAGTTGATACTACCATACATGATTGTAGCACAGGAACTATAAGTTTCAAAGAATGAAGTACCAGGAGAGAATCTACTGTGGTTGCAAACTTACTAAGTATATTCTGGAGTAAATTCAATTAAGCATTAGAAGGTATCCTATGAAGATACGACTTGGAAAGCAAAGACTTAGCTCTTTCTTTACTTAACAAATGCCTTTGAATAGGTCAATGGGTATGGATTTGATTAGCCACAGATACTCCCTATGTTTGGGAAAGCAGGTAATTCTCAACTGGTCATTGTATTTGTCATCATATGCACCAAAGGCACTTCTCACTTTCAAAATAAAATGTTTTTACAAGCCCTTGCCTCATACTGGTTAGTTATTTATGACTATTTCTACTGTGGATTTGAAAACTGAAGTAACTATTCAGAATGAATTGAGGATTCTGCAATTATAACCGAGAATACTCAGTCATTCAAGATTGATGTGCTCTATGATAAATTGTGTTGTTCAAGGTAAAAAAAAAAAAAAAAGGAAAATATGAAATCCTCCATTCAAGATTAGACAACTTTATTTCATTTAGATTATGAGTCTTACAAGAGAAAATCAGAACTGCTATTGGGTATATGTGGTACCATCAAGATCTCAGGACACTTAGGTGAGGACTTACCATTTCCTTCAGAAATAGTCCTTATGGAAGGGAGAGGATCATTTTATATGGTACTTAGTAAATAGTATCTTTAGTAAGTAATGTTTGACTTTCCTACCCATTAATGAGCTAATTAGCAAAGAATTGCCAGTTCCTTGGGGTAATCTCATTGGACTCTAAAACTATAAGAAAGAATTTATTTATCTAACTATTCTGTATATATTGATATGTTCTAGGTAAATGTATATACCCCGATATATTCTTTCATATATACCTACATAAGCATGTAAGTATATAGAGAGAGAGAGAAAGAAAGGGGAGAAAGGGAGCAGGAGAGAACTTGTGATTTCATTGGTATGAAAAATGATAAGAAAATTCTCTCTACCAACAAAGATTCAATCTTCAGTAATTTCAAGTCTTAGCTTCCCAGAGTATTGACTTGGCAAGGGTCACAAAGCCAATGTGTATCAGATGTAAGATTTGAACCCGGGCCAAGTCTTGCTGGTTTTCCATTCCCTATGCCACATTCCTTTCTTACTATCATAAAGAGCTATAATCAGGACCTATAATCAGGGGGGGAAGGTGGATTAGCTGGACAGGTTTCCCAACACCCAAGTCAATGATTCCTTCCTTTTGCTTCCAAACTGCAGGAAAAAGAATATCTCCCACTGTGGATGAAATACTCACTTTTCCCCTCCAGAATCTTCTAATGAAAAGTGATTCCCCACAGGACATTCCTCGAGTCCTGCCCTTGAATACAGCTTTCCCTCTTCACAGCACAAAGAACACTGGCTGCTCTACCAGAGCTTAAACTGTGGATCTGTGAAAGCTGTCTGTGTCAATAGTGCTATCGGGGAGATCACATGACCTGGCCTTTGTCTCTTTTTTTGCTGGTGTGTTAGTGGCCATGGCCAATGATTGAGACAGGGGATGGCCAGGGATGGAAAATGCTCATTCAGGAATCCAGCTATCAAAAGGGTGAGCAAGTCACCTTTCTACTCTTCTCCCAGCAGAGCAGAGCAAATTACCTACTTCTTTACCTGGACAGTTTGGTGAAGACATGGGATAGACCAAAGGGAAAGAAAAGGAAAGTAGATCTCAAGCTTGAAGACCATTGACTTTATTCCAATAGAAATGCAAGACAGGTTGTCTGGATCACCTTGGAGACCATCTATTTCTTCTTGCTGAAAGCTAAGCCCACCTCCCTAGCAGCTGCCCAACTAGCCCAGCTTTCTCAATTTAGGCTTGGATATCAAGCTAATCAGTTTGATCTGACAGATTTTAATTAAATTAATTAAGGCTTTTCTGAATGGGTCTGATTAGCATCCTACAGAGGGTTTCTTTCTATAAAGCAGTTTTGCCAGGATCAGCACTAATACTTTCCTTTCCTCTGATAATGAAGATGTTTTTATTTTGATAGAATTAGTAATGGGGGAGGGCTAGTAGCTTGGGCTTTTTTTTTCCTTGTTTGTTTGTTTTTTCTCTCTCTCTTTAAAAAAATAAACTTATGGAGGTTGGGATTTGATCTGTAACTGCAGTATCTATTACATGATTTATGTTATATTAAATTCTCCATAATGGAGAGGGTTGAATCATTATTTATAGCATTTTCTAGAACATCCTTGGTGCATATAAATTGCTATCAAACCAAATATCTTACATTTACAAGCCATAAGCATAAGCCATTGTATTTTCCAAATCTTCCCTCTGTCTTAATTCTTTCTATATCACATCTTAGTTATTCTTTCAAAACAAACTAAGTAGTCAAAAAGTGGAATGACTGCAATTTATTTTATAATTCTATACATTTTATAGAACTAAGAAAGACTTTACAATGAACAGTTGGAGACCAATCCTGTTTTTGTCACTCTCTGGTTTTTAAATGCTCTGGGTTGAATCAGCAAGATTTCCACTGGCATGATTTCTCAGGCTTTTCTAGACACTTTTTTGTTGTTTTTTAAAGAAAAATGATATCATGAGTGAGAGGTGTCTTGACTTGTGAAATTGAGCATATTTTCAGCCTTACTCTCTCTTCCAGAGTCAAGTCATAAAATCTCAGTGGCAGGACAAAAATAAAGATGACCCAGTGATGGTTTGGGATGAAGTGGATGACTGACATCTTTAGTATCTGACCAAGTTCTAAGTTCCACAGTGCTTATTTCATCTGTCTTCATGGCCTTTGTTCTTGTCTCCCCATTCTACTGGGAGAAGTCTTTACATGCTTGAGCAGACACCCCCCCCCCAACTTGCCAAAGGGTTTTAAGCTTGTTGACCACTTTCAACTTGGTTTAATCCATCTGCTGAGGTGGCTGGTTTACCAGGGTGTGGCCACTGCACATGTTTGGAGGCACAGGGGAGAGTAGGATGACAAGTAGATACCAAAGGTGAGTGGGCAGCATTGAAAAGGGCTTGACAAGCCCTCTCACCATAGATACTAATTCTCTCTCAAAATCTCATACATACCACACGCTAGTACCCATGTAACATAATAAGGAAGTCTTATCATGATACTCACAAGTATAGCAAGTGCCTATATTTGCTACTACTATGAACTACAATAACCAATCTGTATTGTTCTTCCCATCTGCTTTGGCTGGTCATTAGTGAATAGCTCCCCCTTTAAGCATATTCCTTTATTCTGCTATAACTTGTTCTTAATCTAACTGCTTTTATTTCTCATAATCTGTGGTCGACTCAGAAAAATAATCAGGAATTAGGCAGGAGAAACTACTAAGAAAAATAAAGTTATGTTTTCCCCTTAAGATTCAAATATCCTACACACCCTAGCAAAGCAATAAAAGCTCGGACTTACGACCCTTATATCCAGGTTTTGCATCCTGCTTAAGGCTCCTATCTCTCTTCTTGTGCAATAGGAAATTCTCTAAGGATTAAGGTTGTTATTACCATTCACTTGAGCAATGAGCAATCATGGCAATCATGTTTTATTGAGATATTTCTTGTCTTGGTTAAGATGTTAGTATGAAGACTAACTAAGCAACTGAGGACAGAACATGTGGATAAACACAAGGAAAGAAAGAGGACTTAAGATATGTTCTAAGGCTACATTTTCCATTTAAACCGTATCCCAGGATTATCTATATGGAGGTTAACTTGGATTTAAACATTTCTTTTAAATTTTTTTGAAAGTAGACTTACTTGCTTTGCTACCTACCCTCCCTTTTAAAAAAATTTTTGTTTTGGGAGCAATAATAAATATTTTCCTAAAGCTAGAGAATTCTACCAGTAGAAAATAGTGCTTATTGACTTCATTTCTCTGTTATCACTTAGTTCTCATGTAAATATATAACCATCCTTTCTCTTTCCTTATCTATTGTAAGCAAGCCTCCTCACAATTCTTCCACACCCACAATCACAGAAACTCAGAAAATTTTGTTTGGGGCATTAATACTAAGTTTATTTCAGCACCTAATATAATTGCATTAATACACTCATCAGCGGCTAGTATTGCCAACTGGTCACTATTGGGATCTTGGCTGGTATTTTGTCATAGGAATGACCACAGATTTAGAGACAGAGAGATACTTTAAAGATCATCTAGTCCAACCAATTCATTTCACTGATGATGAAACTGAAGTCTGGGGAGTGGGAAGGTGGGGAGGAAACAACATCACATAGATAAGTAGAATGTGAACCCAGTTCCTCCAATTCCAAAGCCAGAAAGAATGAAACAGCAAAAGAAATGCCGAGGAACAAAAGGAGGTAAAAATGATTGGTAGGAAGTTAGAAGTAAGATTTCATCTCCCATTACTCACTTGAAATTAGTGATGATATACCACAACATTTTCTGTTCTCAGCCAATGCAAAGAAGCAAAAGAAGATATTAAAACGTGTTGTGGATTTTGGCTTTTGCTGCAGCAGAAAAGTGAATTTCATGAAAAAAGTAGATATACATATGGAATGTTCAATTACAGAAAGACCTGGATTCAAATCTTACCCCTGGCACTCATCAACTATATGATCCCCGGCAAGTCACTTCTACTCACTCAGCCTTAGTTTCCTCATTTGTAAAATGACAGGGTTAAACTAAATGGCCTCTGAAGTTCCATACACTCTGATGTTCTTCTACAGTCAAAAGCTATGATTCTACATCCCTGCATTTTTCTACTGTATGTATTTGACCACATATAAAAACCTAGTAATATTTTTCCTTTGGGAAGAAATAGGGAAGAAAGAAGTTGACAACAGGTTGGTGAAAGACTTTTAAGAATTAATTCTCTGAGCAGACCAGGAGATCATTATACATTTCGACAACAATACTATATGATGACCAATCCTTATGGATGTGGCTCTCTTCAACAATGCGATGAACCAAATTATTTCCAATTGTTCAGTAATGAAGAGAATCAGCTACACCAAGCGAAAAAACTCTGGGAAATGAGTGTGAACCACAACATAGCATTTCCACTCCTTCTGTTATTATCCCCTTGCATTTTTGTTTTCCTTCTCAGGTTATTTTTACCTTATTTCTAAATCTGATTTTTCTTGTGCAGCAAGATAACTATATAAATATGTATACATATATTGTATTTAACTTTTACTTTAATGTATTTAACATGTATTGGTTTACCTGCCATCTAGGGGAGGGGGTGGGAGGAAAGAGGGGAAAAGTCGGAAAAGAAGATTTTGCAAGGGTCAGTACTGAGAAGTTACCCATACATATATCTTGTAAATAAAAATATATAATAAAAAATAAAATAAAATAAATATAAAAAAGAATGAGTTCTCCAGTCTTCTTATGTTTATTGTCCTAAAGAAATGAAACAGCAGCAAAGGAAAAATAGAAATTCCCCCCAAAGCAATAACTTTTAAAAGAATCATGTAGATGAATAATGGGCATTTTAAATTTTAAAAATTTTTGAATTTCATGATCTCATCCTGACCAAAAGCATTCACCTTATAGTCCAAATGCAAAAGAAAAATTGTCTTTAAAAAAAAAATAGAGTGTTACACATCTTAAGATTCTATTACAAAAAATCCAATTATAATAAAATAAATACAGTCTAGATAAGTAGCAAATAGTATTAGAAAAGATCTAGATGTGGCAAGACACAGAAATAAACAGAGTTGTCCTTTAGGTCTCTTCCCATCTTTGATCAAACATCCTTTCAGATGATGCCTAGACAAATATCGGCAATTCTGAGCCTGTCATAAAATCACAAGATGAATTAGATCTGGCTACCACCTATTTATAGCTACCAAGGACTTTTCTGATTAAATTTTCCAGACGTGAAAGTAATTTTGGTGGCACCACTCCTAAATTTAACTCAGCATCAGGGTTCCTTGAATTAAACTGAATCATGGGTCAATGAAAAAGGAATCTAACTTTTAAGTGTATTTGTAACAGACACCTCCCTTACAAGTGCTTTCCAGACTTGTGAGGAGAAAAGAAAGTGATACCGTCAAAAATCAATCGTTCAATTTGAAGGGAGAGAAATTACCAAATCTGGAGAGTTTTCATCATTAAGTAAAAAAAAAAAATGCTCCAAATAAAGAAATGATTATTAGGTTATTTCTGAAGATATAACTTCAAAGTATACATTACTTTGAGAAATGCATAGGTATTTGCATATGATACTTATTACTGAATGTTTTGTGATATACAAATACAATAGAAATTCAATCTGCCTATATTATGTATTTGTCGCTATTCATTTTTTCCAGGAATGTTTGATTTTTTGTGTCTTTGGGTTTTTTGTTGTTGTTGTTGTTGTTGTTGTTAGTGTTGTTGTTGTTGTTTTGGCAAAGATATTGGAGTGGTTTGCCATTTCTTTCTCTAACACATTTTATAAATGAATAACTAAGGCAATCAGAGCTAAATGACTTGCCCATGACCATACAGCTAAACTATAAAGTCATTCTATTTGTCCGTCCATCCATCTATCTATCCATTTATTGAAAATGGATTATCTGCAGAGCACATTCTAAGCACGGGAGGGAGATTCAAAGCTTAGTCTTTACGTATCTTGGACAGTGTGTGCTATGGACAAGATGGACAATTAGCTGGGAATAGAATTGAATAGGACATCTGACTAAACCGAAGTATCACTGCCATTGACCATTAATGCAAATGCTCTTTTTATTTTTCACACTGGGGACCAGATTATGATGTGTCAGTAAATCATGGGACATCACAATCTTAGAAGAATAGAAATGGTAGTACAATACAGTAGACAGAATCCTGGATTTGGAGTCAGGAAGAATTAGGTTCAAACACCACATCTCTGAATATCAGTTTCCTCATGAATAGAATAAGTTGGATTTGATGACTAATAAATTCCCTTCCAGTTCTAATCTATGATCATATGATACTGACCCAAATGTAAAGACACATGATATGTACAGATTACTTGTAGCACCATGCCCAAAATGACTTGTATAAGAATAATGTCATAGACAACATCATGCCTAAGAAAATATATGACCAGAAAAGGAGGCGGAGTAACAAAATAGTGAGAGTGAGGGATGATAACAAATGATTAGCCAAGAAAGGAAATTCCTCTTCTACTCTTTGTAGTTGTGTCCCCAGCACCTTGGAGAGGGCGTGACACATTACTGTGTCATTTTCCAACTCTGCATTTTATATTTATGCTAGATACTGTAAGAAGTTTCATGTTCCCTGCATTTGATGGGGTTTGGCTTCCTATCAGAGTGGACAAAAGAAAAATATTTGATATGTACCTAAAAACATGGAGAGAGTGAGATGGCTTAGTAGATAGAGTATTCGGCCTAGAGTCAGGAAAATCGGAGGTCAAATCTGGTCTCAGCCACTCACTAGCTATGTGACACTGGGCTAGTCATTTATTGTTTGCCTTAATCCACTGGAGAAGAAAATGGCAAACCACTCCAGTATTCTTAGCCAAGAAAACCTCACATGGTCAAAAGAGTTGGACACAACTGAGCAAGAATAGGAACAATGAAACATGCTCAGCTATAAAAGAAAACAGAAATAATATACTTAAGCTCTGGAAAGATGACTGAAAGAATAACTGAGTGCAAAATTACAAAGGGATTGACAAAAAGGTACCTGGATACTAAAGAGATACTTGTTGGAAATAAATATTGAAACAAACAAAGATGCAAAAATATTTTTAAAGGCTGGTCTTAGAAAATATTATGAATAAGTCAATTTAATAAACTTCTTTCCCTTTTATTTTTTATACAACTTGAAGGGAGAAAAAAAAATTCACCATACTTAGCACTTAAACTATTAAACCCATGAAAACACCCCAAGGCTGGGCAAAGGTAAGACTCTAGTTATCTCCCTGTCTAGACGGTAAACTCCTTCCTGGGGTGGGGCCTCCATTTTCTACTTCTCTGGCCTCTCCCAAGGAGTACAGTGGAACATTCCTCAGCATAGCACTGGTGCTCAATAAATACTTGTTGATCTAAATTAAAAAGGAAGAACCAGTTTCTAGCTTATTTTAACAAAGAGAATTGGTTTCCTCTATTATTCTTAAATATGATGCCAGGGACTTCTGTTCAGGATCTTCTTTTAAAACAGGAAATTCATTTTTAAGACATTACGTTGGAAGTGAAAGACTCAACAAGCCTTCCTTTGCCTGTGTCATATATGCTTGTAAAACAATGCTAACATTGCCCTTGGAATAATGGACGCTGATTGCACCAGCTAGTTTGGTGCTCTTCCATGCCACGAAGTCACCAGTCATTTCCCAATGGTTGCTCATCGATTTTCAATAGACTATTAGTTTAAATTTGTAATAGAAGAGAACGTGCATGCCCTCTTATCAGCCTTAACATCTGTAATAACGTCTTGTCTGTAAAAATATACCATTATTTTGTCATTAATGGTTTTTCTTGTAAATAAATGTAATGGTTTTTCTTGTTTTCTAATGTGAACATTTATAATCTATAGCTTGCTAAGGAAATGCTATGCAAGATAATTGTATAAATATGTATGCATATATTGCATTTAACATATATTTTTGCCATGTTTAACATATACTGGATTGTTTGCTATCTGGGGAGGAGAAGGGGGGAGGAACTGGAGCACAGAGTTTTGTAGGGGTTAATGTTGAAAAATTATCCATGCATATGTTTTAAAAATTAAAAAGCTTTAATTAAAAAAAGGAAAAAAATGCTATGTAATATTAAGAAATTAAAAAAATAAATTATCACAAACATTTATATAGTACTGTAAGGTCTGCAAAATATTTTGCATATGTTGTCTCACTTGATACTCATAATAACTTTGTAAAGTAGGTTCTATTATTATCTCCATTTTATAGATGAAAAAACTGAGGTAGAGAAAGTAGAAGTGATCAATTCATTTATGCTGGGCATGGAAGCCCAGATCTATCTCTACTCCTTACAGCTGGGAAAGATGAAGCAGCTGGATTGCTTGAACTCTGGAGTTTTGAGCCTCAGAAAGGTTGTGACAGAATGATTGGATATTTATTGGAGTCTGGCACCAATATAGTGAGTTTACAATGCCAGTAAGTGCTAGTCAGCATTTGAACTCTAAACTTCCAGGCTCTAAGTCTAGACTACTGTACACCATGCTATCTAGCTGCCTATCATGCAATTTAAGAAACATTTATTACCTACTGCTCTTATAAGTGAAATTTCCTAAAAGTCAGTCAATAAGTATTTATTAAGTATTTACTATGTACTAAGCATTGGGAATACAACAATTAACAATCTTGGAGCTCAAGCAGCTTTAATTCCAATGGGAGGGAGGAAGGATGGGTAGAGAGAAAACCTGTACAAATCCAGAGGGTAAGGAGGCAGGTAACGTAAAATCTGGTTTTCACAGTTTTTGAAAACCATTATTCAATGGAAGTTATATATTGGTTCAACTATTAAGAATCTGGTGTTGGAGTTTTCTCTACTTTCTCTCCTGCTGTTTCTCTATTGTCTTTGCTTTCATAATCTTATCTTCCTTCAAAACTCAGTTCAGATGTCTCCTCCCCCAGGAAGCTTTCCAGATTCTCTCAATTGCTAATGATATCTCTCTTCACATTACCTAGGACTACTGATTATCTAGTCCTGAGTGCAAATATTTTCTTGGAGGAAAATCCTCTAACTTCACTATATTGGTGCCAGACTTGATGTAAATATCCAATTATTTTGCATTAACCCTCCTGAGGCTCAGAACTTCAAAGCTCAAACAATCTGTCTGCCTCATCTTCCCCAGGTGCAGGAGTTGAGACAAACTTGGGCTTTCATATCCAGTGACATTCTCATGTTAAAAGAAATGAGAAGAAATGTCTGAATGAAAAATTAGGTGGATGTGTCATGTGACAAGCAGGAGCTATTAAAAAATAGAGCATATACTCCACTGGCATCCCTGAAATGTCAAGGATAGGGACGTGATTTATGATTTAACTGATATAAGGAACTCCCCAGTGAGGTCACTCCATTACTAAAAAAATTGGTACCTTCTTTGAAATTTAGTCTTAGAATAAGGGTTCTTAACTTTTTTGTAATGGAGTTTTTGGGGAGGCTAGTGAAGCCAATGGACCCCTACTCAGAATAATGTTTCAAATGCCTAAAGTCAATAGATAACATTACAAAGGAAACCAAAGATTTATGAACCCTTAGAATCTAACCATACGCTGCTAGTACCCCAGGTTTGAGAATTCCAGTCTTACAAAAGTTGCCCAGAGCACCAAAGGATGAATGATAACAATAGAAAGCATTTTACAAAGAGATGTAAAGATTGCAAAGTACTTTATGTACATGATCTCATTTTGAGCTTCACAATACCTTATTATTACTTACACAGATGAGATAACTGAGACTGAAATAGGTTAGTATCTTGCCTAGGGTCAAGTAAATAACTTCAGGGTAGTATTCAAATTCAGGTCTACCTCTTACAATTTGAATATTCTGTCTTTGAAAAGTTAAGTGATTTGTCCAGCAAGATTTGCCAGGGGTGAGATTTGAACTCAGGTCTTTATGGCTAACTAGCAATGAGAGTACAGATCCAATGGAGTATTGTAACAACAAAGAATGCCCGGCTGTTTTATACTCAAAGTCCATGAACAAAAATAGAGCAGTTTCTCATGTTGGGAATTCTAGCAGTAAAGATAATGAGGCATGAAACAAGTCATCCAGGGAATCATGGGAATGATTTCACCTCAATACCTGGTCAGATAATGGAATAGACTAGTTGTAGATTAATAAAACTATATAACTACCCAGATGCCTAACTGGCACAGAGTAACCCTATAGAACTTAAAAGTTCCAGGTACATTTTGGTTCTTTGAAAGATTGTAAGCTATTAACAACCAGCCACATGAAAGATTGCTGTAAATCACTAATAATCAGTCAGGTACAAACCAAAACAATTTTGAAGCTTTACCTCATATCCAGTAAATTAGCAAAGATGACAAAAAAGAGAATTAGCCAATATTAGAAGGGTTGTAGAAATATGGAAACACTAATACATTGTTGGTGAAGCTGTGAATTGATACAACTATTCTAAAAAGCAAATTATAATTATGTTAAGAAAGTAACTAAAATATCCATACCTTTTATTCTAAATATCCCACTGGTAGGTTTATATATATCTTTATATTTATATACATCCCTAAAGAAAGCTGATGGTGAAAAGATCCCATAAATATCAAAATATTTATAGTACTATCTTTAAAATAGAAAAGAATTTAAACAAAGCAGATTGGGGAATAGCTGAAAATATGATAATATACAAATATAATGGAATAGTGTGCATAGTGAGAAATGAAAAATACAAAAAAAATGGTTAGACTTCTAAGAACTGATACAATTTGAAATAAGCAGAACCAGGAAAATAATACATGTGTAAAGTTCTTATTAGTCAATTGATTTTCAATTGTATCTGCCTCTTCATAACTCCTTTGTGGGGTTTCCTTGGCAAAAATACTGGAGTGGCTTTCCATTTCCTTATCTAGTTCATTTTACAGATGAAGAAACTGAGGCAAACAAAGTAAAGTGACTCGACGAGGGTCACACTGCTAGTAAAAGTCTGAGGCTAGACTTGAACTCAAGAATGGAAGTGTTCCTAACTTCAGGACCAACACTCTCTAATCACTGTGCCACTTAGCAAACTGTAAACTAATTTTTATATATGTGTGTGTGTATACTTATATATACATACATATATATACACAAACATATTTATATGTATATATACTACATCAATGTAAAAAGAGGAGAAAAACAAGCAAAATTGAATGCTCTCAGATTATAATGGGTAAGATTCACCCAAAAGAAAAGATATGAAAATATACTTTCTGCTTTGAAGAGATGGTAAACTATGAGACACTGCATATAAATATCAGATTTTTTGTTGTTAGTTTTGCTGAAACCTTCTCCCTTTTATTATTTGTTGTAATGGATGGCTGGAGGAAGGAATGGCTATGTTGGGAAATACAGGTGAAACAGATATCATGGTACCAATAAAAAAAAAAATTCCATATCTTAACACTACTCCCCAAATATTGGAGGGTCTACTATTTGAATTCATTCATTCATTCAATGAGTACCTAAAAGATGACAGGAAAAAAATAATGATGAATGTTGGAGGGGATGCGGGAAAACTGGGACACTGATGCATTGTTGGTGGAGTTGTGAATGAATCCAACCATTCTGGAGAGCAATCTGGAATTATGCCCAAAAAGTTATCAAACTGTGCATACCCTTTGATCCAGCAGTGTTTCTATTGGGCTTATATCCCAAAGAAATACTAAAGAAGAGAAAGGGACCTGTATGTGCCAAAATGTTTGTAGCAGCCCTGTTTGTAGTGGCTAGAAACTGGAAATTGAATGGATGCCCATCAATTGGAGAATGGCTGGGTAAACTGTGGCATATGAATGTAATGGAATATCATTGTTCTGTAAGAAATGACCAGCAGGATGAATACAGAGAGACTTACTTGAACTGATGCTAAGTGAAATGAGCAGAACCAGGAGATCATTATACATTTCAACAGCGATATTGTATAAGGATGTATTCTGATGGAAGTGGATTTCTTTGACAAAGAGACCTAACTCAGTTTCAATTGATCAATGATGGACAGAAGCAACTACACCCAAAGAAAGAACACTGGGAAATGAATGTAAACTATTTGTATTTTTGGGTTTCTTCCGGGGTTATTTATACCTTCTCCCTATGCAACAAGAGAACTTCAGTTCTGCACACATATATTGTATCTAGGATATACTGCAACCTATTTAACATATATAGGACTGTTTGACATCTAGGGGAGGGGGTGGAGGAGGGAGGAGAAAAGTCGGAACAGAAGTGAGTGCAAGGGATAATGTTGTAAAAAATTACCCTGGCATGGGTTCTGTCAATAAAAAGTTATTATAAAATTAAAAAAAACCAAGTACCTAACAAGTGCTTTATACTAGCTTGATATGGAAGTATAATACAAGGATGCATGTGTCTTCAAATTGTATTTAATTTATTTGGGCAGAACTATATCAGGTGTTATCAGGAATTCAGAGTCAAAAGAAGAATCTTAAACATCTAGGGAAAAAGCAAACCAGAGAAACAGTCATCGGTACCACACTCTTGTTCAAATTGCACTACATAGAAAATGCTGTACATGTTTAACATATATTTGATTACTTGCTGTTTAGGGGAGGGGTGGGAGTAAGGGAGGGAGAAAAAATTTGGAACACAAGGTTTTGCAAGAGTGAATGGTGAAAACTATCTATGCACATATTTTGAAAATAAAAAGCTAAAAAAAAACCTGTTATAGAAATACAGAGTAAGGAGGTATCAAGTGGGCAGGGAAGGTTTATTTTGTCATCTTACTTGGATCACCATCCAGACCCATTCCAAGGTAGTTTTGATACATTACAGAATATTGGGTATATTTGCCAAGGTTTTCAGGTTGGCTAGTACGACCATTCCAGTAAAGGCATAGTAATTATGTTCTATGGTAAATCATATTTATAGTTTGTTTAATTCTTTTAATAACCTACAATGGAAAGCTAATTGCTAGTGTATAATCTCAGCAACATTATAATGCCTGATGGCAAAATTCACAGCAACTAAAACGTACAATTGTTCAATTAATCACAATATCCCTGGCTCAATTTGGAGGGAAAAAAAAGATACCTATTCTATGTAGCAATACTCAACAAAGATTATAGAAAGATCTCATCCTTTTCTCTTAAGGAACTTGCAATCTAGTATATCTCTGCTTTGGGGCAGTTGAGGTTTTTTTATTCTCTTTATTTCTTAGACACCCCCATAGGAGCAGTATGAGAAAGTGGCTGAGGGCCACCCTTAAGACCTGGAGGACTGGCACCTAAGTATTGCCTCTGATACAGAGAAAAGTCACTAAACTTTTCAGTGATCCAGATCCAGCTTCTCAAACTGTGGTTCACAACCCATATGGGGTCTTGTAACTGAATGGGGTGGGGGGGGGGAGGATCAAGAAATTGTTTTACTATCAGTAAATGTTTGGTTTATATATCTATTTTATGTACCTCTATACCGGGGGTCACATAAAAAAATTTCTCAGATGAAAAGTGGTCACAAGTGGAAAAAGTTTAGGAATCCCTACTCTAGACAACTCTCTAAGACTTTAAATTGGAGAGAAGACAATGATTTGTATTGATGGAAGAAGTTCCCTGCACCATTGAAATAGCAGGCCCCAGTTCCTATACTTTAGAATTCCTGAGCTTGGACTTTGTCATGTTTTTTTTTTCCCTCTAAATGTGAACAAACTTTTCCTTCCATGAAATGCTCATTGCTTGGAGCAGGTGATGAAGATGTGA
Source organism: Antechinus flavipes (assembly GCF_016432865.1). Taxonomy (NCBI): domain Eukaryota; kingdom Metazoa; phylum Chordata; class Mammalia; order Dasyuromorphia; family Dasyuridae; genus Antechinus; species Antechinus flavipes. The sequence continues at coordinate 283,125,668 of NC_067401.1, read as the reverse complement.
ACAAAGGTGGTTCTTTGCATATGGGAAGTGTCTCTGTGAGCATTTTTGAAAAGTAGAGAAGCTTAGAAAATGTCTTTTTGAGCAGAATATTTACAAGCCTCTTCAATCCCTTTAAGACAAGGCTTACAACCTGACTTGGAAGTGTGTTAATGTGTTTTGCCTTATTTTGAGACTACTAAACATATTACTTCACTACACCAGCTGGAAAGGTCTCACAGAGGAACAAGGGGAAAGAAATCAATCCAGTAGGGTCACCTTCCTGCCACCTCCCCTTGTCACTGGCCAGTCGTCCTGATTCCTTTATTAATACCTTAGAGCTAAGAACAATGGGCCTGCCATCAAGCACCACACAGTTCAAGATAAGAAAGGCTTAAGCAGATAATAATCGGTGCATTTAGCTGGATTTCAAACATTCAGCTGCTTAATCATTTCTTCCTCACTGCATGTAGCCCCAACACACAGGGAATGCTTTAGATGCCTAGACCCTCTGGGTGGGGGAAGGGGATGATTATAGAAGGGGAGTGAGGAGGACGAGAGGGAGGGCAGGAGAGAGAGTGGGTGTCCGAGAGAGAGCAGACCAAGGGGATTTCATTGGCAATCCTTTTCCTGGGAAATGAAGACATGTCTTAATTGCCATTAGGGAAATAGGTTAAATACAAGCTTGCTAAGCCGCTATGGACTGGCTAACAGATTAGGACAGGGATGTCAGTATAAACATACTTATTTCTATTGTTTGGCAAACCAGGATTGTTCTCCCCCCACCCCTCACCCCCCCACCTCTTTTTGGTCCTACCCTCTTTCCAAACTAGCTTACTTCAACGTTTTAGTCATGTTTCATTGAACACACCAGGGGTGAAATTATGAGCTTGAATTTAATGACATTGGGTGACAGAAGGAAGCTAATTCCAGGTGGCCTATATTCCAACTCTTAGACAAGGGTGGCAGGGGGGAGAAAAGCAGTGGGTGGCATCTTGGGAAGGCTGGATCTAGAAATAAATACTGGATTGTCTCATCTGTTGGTACAATGTGTCAAAAACCATTAGGAGTAATCCAAGCAATGTTCATAAAGGACAACCTTCACTTCCTATTGTTCTCCAAAAGGTGCAGCCAAGTGCTCCAACTGGTAAATGAACGGAAACAAATGCATCTGGAATTCATTTTTACCTCTTGCCAACTGTCAAAGTACTTTGTATCACCAAGAACTCTCACACTCCCCTCTACAGTTACAGTTACTTATGTACAGATCCTGACGTTTGGCTGCAATGACTAAGAAGACTCTTTACTAAGAGTATTCACTATGTGCCAGACAAGGTGCCAAATGCTTAAAAATTATTATTTTATTTGATCCTTGCAATAACCCTGGGAAATGAGTGGTATTATTTTCCCTATTTTTCAGCTAAGAAAATTGAGGCTGACAGGTTAAGTGACTTGTCCAGAGCCACACAGCTAGGTTGGATTATTATAATAATAACTCACATTCATATAGTGTTTGCTGTATACTAGGCGCTATGCTTAAGAATTTTACAGTTATTATCTCATTTAATACTCAAAATAATTTTGCAAGTAAGGTAATATTATTTTTCCCATTTTACAGATCAGGAAACAGAGGCAAATAGGGTAAGTGATCTGTCCAGGATCACACAGCTACTACATGTCTAAGACCAAATTTGAATTTAGTCCAGGTTTAGTACTCTATCAGCTGCCCTTTGTAAAATCCATAAATAACCATCCTCCCATTCTTGAAGATGGTAGTTTTCCTTAGTAAGTATAAGGCCTGCAAAAAATCATTTATTAAGGCAAATGCAGGCAATGATAAACTCAAAGCTACTTGAGTTCTGTAAGTTGATAATTTTGTATGGTCCATAAATGGTGTTATAAATATTCAAATGACCCTTGACAGAAAAAAGATTGCCCACCTTTTCTTTGTACAATGTTTTCTTGATTCTGTTCTTTTCACTCTTCACTAACAGATAAACAAACTCCCTCCATCAATGCAGAACAGGATCTTTTCAGCAATTTATAGTCTTAGCTGCCTAGAGCACTGAGAGGATTAAATGAGCCAGTCAGTGTCAAAGTAGGGGCCTTGATTGAAACTGGCCCCAAACAGGTCCCTGTCTTACTGGTTTCAAGGTTACATGCACAATATTGTCTCTCCAAATACATAATGGTTATATTTTTGTTATTCTTTAAAATTTATTAGAAAGACATTAGATGAGATGAAACTGGCCGGACCACTGGAATATTGTCTTCAAATTCTGAGTGCCCAATTGGAAGAAAAGCAAAGATTCACTAAAGAGATAGAGCACACCTTCTGTCCAGCCTGTGAGGAGTGACTAGGATGGTGAAAGATCTTAGGATATGATATATGAATATTAAAGGAATTATGGATCTTTAGCATGGAAGAGAAAAGATTTAGGAAGGTCATGTTAGCTTTGTTCTAGCATTTGAAAGATACAGTTTTTTCCATCATGAAGAAGATGGATTACATGTATTTAGCTTAATATGTTTGTAGAAGTAATTTTTGTGGGAGAAAGGAATTCGAAATTGAGTGGATATCCATTATTTGAGGAATGGCTGAAGAAGTGGCAGTATATGAATGTAGTAGAATACTATTGTTCTGTAAAAAACAATGAGCAATGTATCCTAAAAAATTCTTAAAGGAGGGAAAGGAACCCACCTGTGCAAAAATGTTTGTGGCAGCCCTTTTTGTAGTGGCAAGGAGCTGGAAACTGAGTGGATGCCCATCAGTTGGAAAAAGGCTGAATAAGTTATGATATATGAATGTTATGGAATGTTATTGTTCTATAAGAAATGATCAGGAGGATGATTTTAGAGAGGTCTGGAGAGACCTACATGAACCAGTGCAAAGTAAAATGAGCAGAACCAGGAGATCATTGTACACTACAACGATCAATTGTTCTGATCAATCAATTTTGATGAACATGACTCTTTCCAACAATGAGATGCTTAATGTTAGTTCCAATGATCTTGTGATGAAGAGAGCCATCTACACAGAGAGAGGACTGTGGGAACTGAATATGGATCACAACATAACATCCTCACTCTTTGATGTTGTTTGCATTTTGTTTTCTTACTCCTTTTCTTTCCTTTTTGATCTTATTTTTCTTGTGCAACAAGGGAATTGTATAAATATGTTTACACATATTAGATTTAACATATATTTTAATATGTATAACATATATTGGATTGCTTTCCATCTAGGAGAGGGAGTGCGGGGAAGGAGTGGGAAATCTGAAACACAAGGCTATGCAAGGGTCAATGTTGAAAAATTATCGTGCATATGTTTTAAAAATAAAAAATCTTTAAAAATAAATAATAATAAAACAATAAAACAATGATAAGCAGGCTGATTTCAGATAACCTAGAAAGGCTTATATGAACTGATACTGAGTGAAGTGAGCAGAACCAGGAGAACACTGAACATAGCAATAGAAAGATTCTGGGATGATTCATTATGATAGACTTAGCTCTCAACAATACAGTGATCTAAGACAATTCCAACAAACTTGGGATGGAAAATGCCATCCTCATCCAGAGAAAGAATGATGGAGACTAAATACTGATTGAAGCATACTGTTTTTACTTTTTTTTTTTAACTTTCTTATGGTTTTCCCTTTTTTACATTTTCTTTCATAACATATATTTATGTTTAAATATATTTAAAACATATATTTAATATATATTTAAATGATTTTACATGTATAACCTATATCAGATTGCTTATTGTCTTGGGAAGGGGTAAAGTATGGGAGAGAGAAAAATTTTGAAACTCAAAATCTTACAAAAATGAATGTTGAAAACCATCTTTACTTGCAACTGGAAAAAATAAAATACTATTAATCTTCCCCAAAAAAATGTATTCTGCTTGATTACAAAGGTGAGAAACAACTGGAAATAATAGGTTGAATTTTTCAGAGAAGAAGCTTTGGGTTTAATGTCAAGAAAACTTTTCTCAAAATGAGAGTTATCTCCAAATGAAATGGGCTGCTTGAGTGGTCATAGGAACATAGTCACATAGACTATGTTGGAGATAAAGGTCATCTGGTTTAATCTCCTCATTTTACAGATTAGGAAATTGAAACTCAGAGTGGTTATAGGACTTGCCTGGGTAGTAGGTTCTCTGCCGCAAACATTTTTGCACATATGGATCTCTTTCCCTCTTTAAAGATCTCTTTGGGATATAAGCCCAGTAGTAACACTGCTGGGTCAAAGAGTATGCACAGTTTGATAACTTTTTGACATAGTTTCAAATTGCTTTCCAGAAAGCTTGGATCCGTTCATAGTTCCACCAACAATGTATCAGCATCCCAGTTTTCCCACATCCCCTCCAACATTCGTAACAATAGATTTTCTGTGAGATCCTTTGTAACTTCTGAGATTCTATTGTGTGTGTATGTGTGTGTGTGTGTGTGTGTGTGGTTGTGTGGTTGTTTAGTCACTGAGGTATACCCAACTCTTCATGACCCTATCTATAGACCATAATACACCAGGCCCTTCTATACTCCACTATTTAAGCCTGTCCAAGCTCATGTTTATTGCTTACATGATGCTATCTATTCATCTCATTCTTTTCCTTTTGCCTTCAATCTTTCCCAACATCAGTCTGCCAATGAGTCTCATCGTCTCATTGTATGGTCAAAGTACTTATTTAAATAATCTATGATTTTACCAGATAGAAATTTATAAATGCGCACTTACAAAAACTGTCTTATATCATGAACTTAAACTTTGACTCCAGGTTCCCAAGCACAATTTCATAAAAGTGATCTCCATAGGCTTATGTCCCTATAGCTAACAAGGAGCCTATCTGGCTTGATCATAATGGTTTGGCTGGTACATTAAGGATTGCTTGGGTGGATGCTATACCCATATACTTAAGCTTCTAATTTTGGGGCTTGTTTCAGTCAATTAAACAAGCATTTATTAAGTGCTTATTAAATGCCAGGCATTGGGGATATGACTATAAATGAGGAAAAAATGTCTATTCTCAAGGAGCTTTAATTCACAAATATTGAAGGAATATATTGAAACATTGCTTTATAGTTCCCCAAATGTTCACAAACATAATTTCATTTGATTCCAAGAGTAATAGATGCTTTACTAGCTATAACCCTGACTGAGTAAGTCACTTTTATCACTCTGTGCCATAGTGCTGACATATGTCAAATAGAGAAAATAATAGTATCTACCTCTCAGGGTTGTTGTGGGGGGGGAGGGGGGAAATAAGATATTATTTATGAAGTTCTTAACTTCAAAGAACTATATAAATTCTAGCTTGTGTTATTACTGTTATTATTAATGGTGATCAATCAATAGATACTTATTCAGCATTTATGAGGTGGCATAGTGAATAGAATATTAGACCTAGAATAAGGAAAATGTGAATTAAAATCTGATCTCAGATGCTTATTAGCCAAGTTACTTAGTTTCTGATTTAGTTTCCTCAACTATAAAATGGAGATAAGCACCTCTTTTACAGTAACATAGCTCCTTTTTCCTAGGGTTGTTATGAGCATCAAATGGGATAGTAATTATAAAAGATATTGGTCAAAATAATGAAGAGTGAAAAGAACAGAACCAAAAAAACATTGTACAAAGAAGATGTGGGCAATCTTTTTTTTTTCCCAAGGACCATTTGGATATTTATAACATCATTTGTAGACCATACAAAATTATCAACTTATAGAATTCAAGTATTGAGAGGTTGTTATACCTAGCTTTCAGCTCATCATTGTTTGCAGTTGCCTTAATAAATGATTTTGCAGGACTTATATGGCTCACCAGCCAGACATTTCTTATCCCAGGTATATAGTAATAGCAATATTGTTTTAAGAACAACATTGAGTGAATAAGTTATTGCATCCAAAATAACTATACAGAACATATGAATTAAGATGCTATACACACACACACACACACACACACACACACACATATATATATAGAAAGAACTGATAAACAGAAATCTATATAGAATAATTTTATATAAATATACACATTTGTGTCTACTGGTAGCAATCTTGGGGGGAGGGAAGAAAAAAGAAATTTACATGATAACTTTATTATATATATATTTTAAAAAGAGCAAGTTGTACATAATACATTTGCAGTTCCATGTGCAACCATATTTTTCATTATACCATGTTATGGAAATGCTAGTTTTTATTCAATAAATTAAAAATAAAATAATTTAAATATAAAAATAAAAATAAAATAAATTTTAAAAAATAAGAAAATGTGAAAAAAAATCCATATAGCGCAATGCTTGGCACATAGTAACTACTAGCTATTATTATTAAGTGCCAGGCAATGAAGTATGGCCAAGAGATACAAAGAAAGGCAAAAACAGTTTTTGCCTTGAGGAACTTGTTAGTTCTTAAGAAAGAAACAACTAAGAGAACATGACAAAATATATATTACCTTCACAAGAGAGATGATATGGTATGGTAGAGAATACCAGAAATGGAATAAAGAGGACAGGCAAAAATACTGTCTGAAACTTCCTATCTATATGACCCTGAACAGGCCTGTGAGTTTTTTCTTCTGCAAAATACAGATAACAATCTCCTCCCCTTCCCTAACAAGGCTATTATAATAATCAAATGAATTAACAGACGTAAAATACTTTGCAAACCTTTAAAGCACTATAAAAATTTTAAACTGTTATTATGATTTCCTTGGAAACTGATAAAAGAATCTCCTAAAACCAGGTAAATGCTTTAGTAATGAGAGGTTTTGAAACAAAACAAATCATTTCTGGATCCTATTCCATTCGAGTAGCTCTGGACACAATTTTTAGAAAAGAAATATAAGTTCGTAAGTCTCATTCAAATCTAATAAGAGGCACTGGTTTGCTGGAGTTAGCTCAGACTGGCTAAACTGATAATTAAATTTTTCACTATGAACATTTACATTTTAGAAATAAGTAAACTCTACAAATCAGGGCTTGATTTATTGTTTTGTGGACAGACAGACTTAAGAAAATGATGAAGAAAAAGTAAATAATGTAAAGGAAAAGGAAAAATATAGCCATATATTCCCTTCTTCCCCCACCCAAATTGGTTGTTAAATAAATGTTTAACAATAAATTGAGTTTTTTTTAGTCATTTCAGTCAATTCTTCCTGTTCTCATTCAATCAATTCCATGTTCTCATTCTCATTTTCTTGGCAGAGATATTGGAGTGGTTGGCCATTTTCTTCTCTAGGTCATTTAACAGATGAGGAAACTAAGGTCAATAGGGTTAAGTGACTTTTCCCAGAGTCACACAGCTATCCTCTGAGGCAGAATTATGAACTCAGATCCTTTTGACTCCACGATACTACCTGGCTGTATTTAATAATAAATTATTGGCATGAAGGTATTGTATTGACAAAGCAATTGGATTATGATTTAATATGTCCAATTTATAGTTTTGTAAGTCCTTTAATACTCCTGAGCTTCAGTTTCTTCATGTGGCAAAATGGACATGATAGTGTTACTAGAAGCAATCTTAGAGATTATTTAGTCCTACTCCACTTTACAGAGAAGGAAACTGAGGATCCCTCTACTGTGACAGTTGGGATTTGTCTGTAGTCAGATAGGTCAGTTAAGTGACAGTTCTGAGATTCAAATGCAAGACCTTAGACTTCAAATACAATTTACTCTCCACTTTATCATGCTGCCTTCCAAGGGAAATTTTATACCTTTGTGTTTATCAAGGAGAAGATGATAAAAATTACCATCTATTTATTGGAGACCTTGCGTCTCCAATGCCTTGTGTCTAAGTGTAGGATTGTAGTAATAAAAATAAATTTTGTTGATAAATATATTATTTGTGAATTCTTATCAAGGGCCTATTTAATGGTTACTTTAAAAAAATTTTCCCTAATTCTTTTTTTAATTAAAGCTTTTTATTTACAAAACATAAGCACAGATAATTTTTCAACATTGACCCTTGCAAAACATTGTATTCCAAATTTTCCCCTTCTTCCTTGTTCCTCCTCCCCTAGATGGCAGATAATCCAATACATGTTAAATATATTAAAATATATGTTAAATCCAATACATGTATACATATTAATACAGTTGTCTTGCTGCACAAGAAAAATCAGATCAAGAAGGAAGAAAAATGAGAAAAAACCAAAATGCATGCAAATAAAAATAAAAAGAGTGAAAATGCTATGTTGTGGTCCACATTCAGTTCCCACAGTCTTCTCTCTGGGTCTCTTCATCACAAGATTATTGGAACTGATCGGAATCATCTCTTTGTTAGAAAGAGCCAAGTCCATCAGAATTCATCATAGTATAATCTTGTTGTTGTTAATAGCTACTTCTAAGGTGAATTACTAACTGAAATATGTACCTACTTTGAAGTATCAAGATTTTAAACGTCCTTGGTTCTATCAATATGGCTGCTCATTCACTCAAAAAAAGTCAACTTCTTAGGCAGTTTGACCCGAAATCTTCCTTCAAGCCTTTCTATGCTGGCAAGATCTGATTAGCCTTTGAGAATTTTGCTTTTAAAAAAATTAAATTAAATTAAATTAATTTTAAAAATTAAAATAAAAAAAGAGAATTTTGCTTCTGTGAAAGAATAAGATAGTAGAGTAGTATTTTGATGAAATTCTATTCTGGATACATAATAGTAAAAGTTGATAAATGTCCATAGATCATCTACAAGGTAATTTATTGGGTTTAGTGACAATAAAAAACAAAATCATGCTCTTGGGAAATTTTGTATATATACATTTGTCTATCTATTCATCCATCCATTTGCCTGTCTTAAGAAATTATACATAAACTTTCCAACACAGTTAGATAATCTATCCTCTGAGTTTTAAACACATAATATTTTTTGAGGAGGATGTTAATTCTAGGTATAGTAGACAGAGCACTGGGACCTGGAGTCAAGAAAATCTGAGTTCAAATCTGTCCTCAGACACTTAGGAGCTGTGTGATCCTGGACAAGTCACTTAATCCTGTTGGCCTCAGTTTTTTCAATTGTAAAAAGAACTAGAGAAGGAAATGGCAGACTATTCTATCTTGGCCAACAAAACTCTAAATAGTGTCTTTTAAAAAAATAGCTTTTTATTTTTTCAAATACATGCAAAGAAAATCTTCAACATTCACTCTTGCTTTTAAAACCTCATGTTCCATTTTTTTCCCTTCCCTTTCTTCCCCACCACAGCCCTAGAAAGCAAGCAAACCAATATAGGCTAAACATGTCCAGTTCTTCTAAATGTATTTCATATTTGTCATGCTATGCAAGAAAAATAAGATGAAAAGGGAAAAAACACGAGAAAGAAAAGCCAGCAAACAAACAAGAATAAAAGGTGAAAATACTATGTTTTGACCCACATTCAATCTCCACAGCTCTCTCCATCACAAGTTCACTGGAATTGTCTTGAAGCATTTCTTTGTTGAAAAGAACCAAGTCCATGACAGTTGATGATCACATAATCTTCTTGTGGCTGTGTACAATGTTCTCTTGGTTTTGCTCACTTCATTTAGAATCAGTTCATATGCATCTTTCCAAGCTTGTCACTTCCCATAGAATAATAATATTCTACTATAGTTATATATACTATATATATAAATAGATATATAATCTATTTAGTTGTTACCCAATTGAGGGGCATCCACTTAATCTCCAATTTACTGCCACTATACAAAGCTCTACTACAAACATTTTCACACACATGGGTCCCCTTCCCTTTCCAAATAGTACCTTGAAGAGACAGGACCAAACAACAATAATTGGGGAGGGGGGGTTTCCTCTACCAATGCAGATCTATAATGTATTATGGTCTTAGAGAATTTCATGGGGCATTGAAGTTAAATGACTTGCTCAGGATCCCAGTTGAGACCTAATTTGAACCCAGGTTTTCCAATCCCTGAGCCAATTGTATCAATGACTCCCATACTGACCCTCAATGAAAATTGATGAGATAATTTCTCAAAAAGATAGGATGTTTCTAAAACTTAGAAAGTATCAACAAAATGAAACCAAATCACCAGTACTTTAGGATGAAAGAATAAATATTGCTGCATAATGTTTATATGGTACCTTTAAAATGAAAGAAAAAAACCAGATTTCCCATACATACGCCCTTCCAACTTTCATCCTCCCTTCTCTCTCTAATTTACATAGAAGACAGGGCATTTTACAACTGTATCCACATAGAAGTGCTCCAGCAGCCCTCTCCTTTGAGCCAAAATTTCCCTTTGAAGTTTGCCTTCCTATAAGAGCTTTGGTCTCCGTACTCAGGCTGATCTCCCGAGCAGAGCTCCGGGACTACCCGAAGTCTGTCTGTCATATACAGTTGTTTCATGTGGCCAATGATTTACAATCTTAATTAATGCTCAAAAGAAGAAGAGCACATCTTTGGTGGAGCTTTTCCCCCTTTCTTTTGACAAAACAGGACTCTAGGGGTTTCTGAGGACATTGTGCAGGATGGACTTGCCAAGAGAATGAAACACACGCAATCCTTTTCCTTTATAACCTTTGCAATAAATCAGTTGGCACTCCGTTTCGCGCAAGTGCGGCGATTAATGCCCCGTCTCCTCCCCCAGCACTTCTCGAATTTAAAACAAAGTAGGAATAAACTGAGGCTGAACAGAACCAGCTGCCCCAGTAAATCAGTTTAATGAGAAGGAATAACTCCTACAGAGTCCATTGTTGTTGTTGTTGTTGTTGTTTTAAATAAGGTGGGTGGTGGAAGTTGATTCCGTAGAGGGGTGTGGAGGGGGTGTAAGCAGGAGCTGAGTAGGAGGGGGAGAAAAAGATGAGAGCACTAACTAGCAGGTCTTCTGTGAAAACAAGACTTCTCTGTACATCCTTAGTCTCATAGCTTGTAATTCACGGCTGCGATTCCTTTAGGCTCAGTACTATTTCCTGTTTGTGGTTTCCCTGTTCCTAGTTTTCCCACAAATGGGGAGGGGGGAGTAGTTTTTCTGTTTATTTCTTTTCATCTGTGATTTTCTTGATCTCCATTCATTCTTGCTCTGTTCCTTCCCCTCCACCACCATAATAGCTTCAAATGGACAAAAGTTTTTTAAATGGTAGAAAAAGTAAATAGCCTTATTTTCAAGGGCCAATGGTTATTTTAGCATCCCCATCTGGTGCTAGAAAACCAAAATACCAACCAACAGACATTACTAGATTACATTTATCATCAACAAGGCAGGAAATTTATACTCCTCCTTTTTCTTCTACCAAATCAAATAAAAACAAAACCAGAAATATTTACTTTCTCACTCTTGAAAATCAAACATACAAATCTGACTTTTGTTTATATTTAAAATGCTATATATTTTCTTTTATTTACTTTGCTTTTCTTAGATGAGGTCTCCCTTTCTTAGCTAGGTTAGAAGGGCATTAAGTCACTCACAGGGTTAAAGTATTGATCTGTCCCATTTTGCTGGGTTTGGACCCTTGTTAGGCAGCCTGGTGGTCTTCCCCTTTTCACCATGTGCATTTGGGACATAATGGACTCAGTTTACCACTAAAGCTCAGAATTCCCAAACTCAAGGTAGTATCTATCATTTTATAACCCAGTAGCAGGGATACAGGTATGTCCACCACATCCAACAAAAAACTTATTCCCAAAAAAGATAACTTCTTTCAGAGAGAAATTAACTTGATTGATAACACATCTCCTTGATGTTATCTGACAAAAAGAATTATGCCATTGTCAAACTATGCATTAATTTATTATTGGAGTATAGTGCCATTTGAGGGAAATCTTCACAAAGTGTATAAAATGAGGGTCCTCATCCCATTTTTTTCTCATTATACTGATTAATTTTTGATTTCTGTTTTACAGTCTCCTAAATGAGAAGTAAACTATTTGTTTAAACTTAATATTCACACTAACCTAAATAACTTCATACCAGAAAAGACATTAGTTTGCTAGTCAGAAAAGACTAATTGAACATATATAAGAGTCAAGGGTCAAATCTTGGCTCCTCAAGGAAACTATGAAAATCTCCCTTCTTTCTTTGCAGAGATAAGGGACAATATCTGTGTAAGACTGAAAAAAACTGTTGCTCTTATTTGATGTGCTGCTAAGTTTTGTTGCCTTGCTGCTTTCTGGGTGGGAGAGATGGAGAAATATATTGAAGAATTAAGATGATGTAAAAAAATATCAATAATATATGAAATAAATCAAGAGGGATCACAGGTCATAGATTCAAAGATAGATCCACTGAGTTAACTGAGTCCAACTTCTCATCATATAGATGAAGAAACTGAGTCCCAGAGAGGTTGGTTTGCCCAAAGCCCCATTGTTAGTAAGTAGAAGAGCAAGGATTTGAATATAAATCTTCTAATCTAAATTCATTGATATTTCCATTGTACCACTCTGTTCGTCTCTGAGTTGTTGTTTCCAGCTGTGTCTGATTCTTTGTGACCCTGTGTCCCAAATTGTCCATGGGGTTTTCTTGGCCAGGATAGTGGAGAGGTTTACCATTTGTTTCTCTAGAGAATAAAGACAAACGTGAACTAAGTGTCTTATCCTGGATCACACAGCTAGCAAGTGTCTGAGGTGGGATTTGAACTCAGATCATCCTGATTACATTTAAATATTTTATTAATAGAAGGTGGGGAAGGGGGAAGTGCCGATTGTAAATATCCAGAAAAGCATGCTTTTGACAAAATGAAGATCAGAGGGTCACAGAATATCACAGTTGGAAGGGACTTCAGTGCTTTCTTCAAGCCATGTCCCTGAAGCAACTTCTATTATATGTCTGAAGAAGAGTATTTTAAAATGATCATCCAGACTTGGCTTGAAGATACCTACTGAAGGAATAATTCCTTAAGAAATTAATTCTACTTTTAAATAGCCATCTTAGGAAGCTTTTTTTGTCTCTTCCAAATTTGTTTCTCTGAATTTTTTACCCAATTGCTCCTATCTCTGCCTTCTAAGGCAGGGCAGAACTTAAGTCTACTATCTCTAATATCTACTATCTACTAATAATGAGTATCTCCTACTGAAGACCATCATATTTTCCCTGTTTTCTCTTTTCTAGGGGTTAAGCTTTCTAGTTCATCTAGTTGTTCTTCGCGTGACATCTCAAGGTCCTTCCCCATCCTATTCACTCACTTCTGAACATTCTCCAGCTTATAATTATTCTTCATTATGGTATACACAGTTGAGCACAAAATGCCAAATGTGGTTTTATCAGGGCAGACTACATCTCTTTAGTCCTGGAGACTATGTCCCATTCGAAGCATGGGAAGAAGACTTTAGCTTTGTTGGTGGTCTGATCATACAACTGGATCTGTACTCAGCTTTCAGTTCACTAAAATACCGAGATCTTTTTCTGACAAACTGAAATCTAGTTGGGTCTTCCCAACTTGTACATGTGAAATTGTTTTCTGAAAACTCAAGCAATAAGACTTGATATTTATCCCCATTAAAGTTCATCTTTTTAGGTCTGATCTAGCATTTGGTCAGTTTTTTGTTATCCATGCCTTTACTGAAATCATTTGATAGTTTGAATAGCATAGCTTCAAGATCAGATCCCTGGGGGACTCCAATAGAAACCACCTTCCAAGTTGATAAAATAGGCTCATAGAGTCAGAAATGGAAAAGACCCTAGAGATAATTGCATTCAAACCCCTTATTTTATAGTTGAAGAAATGGAGGGACAAATGCTGTAGAGACAGTGAGAAAACAGAAATACTAGAGCACTATTAATAAGAGGTATGAACTGGTACAACCATTCATGAAAGCAATTTGAAACTATTCCCCCAGACCTATTATATTTTGCAATGATTTTAATCTAATAATACCTTTATGCCCCAAAGAGATCAAAGAAAGAGGAAAAGGGCTCATAAGTACAAAAAATATACAGTCTTTCTTTTTGTGATGACAAAGAACTAAACTAAAAATTTGCCCATAGATTGTAGAATAATGAACAAATTCTTTTCCATTAATGTAATGGGATAAATTATGATGAAGGAGACAGTTTTAGGAAACCTGGAAAAATTAGTATGAACTGACCCAAAGCAAAGAGAGTAGAACCAGGAAAACAATTTATACAACAGTAACATTGTAAATAAACAACTTTGGAAGACTTAAGAACTCTGATCACCATAATGATCAATAATAATTCCAGGACTCATGATGACACATGCTATCCACCTCCTGAAAGAGAGATAATGGACTGGGTACAGATTGCAACACATTTTGGACATGGCCAAAGCTGGATTTTGTTTTGCTTGACTCTGCGTATTGGTTATAAGGATTTTGCTTTTCATGGGGGTAGAAGCAGGAAGTGTGAGAGGAGGGAATAAAAGAAATTGAGACCCAGAGAAATGAAATTATTTGCCAGAGTCAAATAGGTCGTAAATGTCTGTGATGGGATTTTTAACACTTTTTTTTTTTTTTGATTCCAGGTGTACTCTGTTCATTACACCACCCTGTCTTTCCTCAAAAACATTAATCATTACTTTTTCAACCTAGCCATTTAGCCAATTCTGAAGCTCCCTAAATTTGCCATCCTCTAGCTCACATCTTGGTTTTATCATTTTTACAACTATAACTTGTATAATTAAACAATGTAGATACAGATTTTTATATAGGTTTCTTAGGAAAGTAAAATACATCATGTGCCAAGGAGAGATTACTCAGATCCATCACTGTCATCTCAGTTATGCCGTGCATCTTAAAGCAACAGCTTTGTCAGACATCATCCAGGAAGTTTTTCTTTATGTAGCTGCCATTCGACTGAGTCTTTATAAAAATGCCATTTTACTTGGAAAACAAGTCTTTAATTGGCAGTATGATTCAGTCAACAGAGCACTGACATTGGAGCCAAGGATCTGGCTTGCAATGCCGTCCCTGCTACCTAGCTGAGTGACCTTGAGTAAGTAATGTTACTTCTCTCTTAATTTCCTTTGTAAAAGGAAAGGATTTGACCACATGAGCTTTAAGGTATCTTCTGATTCTAAAGTCTTAACAGAAACTGTTAAAAGAGATGTATTGTCCTGGATTCACACTAGGTTTTTTTTTTTTGTTTGTTTTGTTTTTGTTTTTTTGTTTTTTTGTTTTTAATAAATACTACTTGAGTTTCAGAAAATGAAAACATTTTAAGAAGGACCAGACTTGTGACTTTTAAAATGTATGGGGCTTCAGCCCTCCCTCACTTAAATGTAATTCACTTGTGTGTCTGGTATCACCTCCTTGAAGTCAGAGTCCTCTTTGAGAACAAAGGATAAATAAAAACAAAGGAGTTTCTAGTGAGGAACTCCCTTTTTAGGAAAAGTGGGAAGGGAAGGAAAGGAAATAAGCATTTACAACAAACCTGGAAGGCAGGCATTATTATTATCCTCATTTGATAGTTGAGGAAACCAGGATAGGCAGAGATGAAATGACTCACATAGCTAGTACATGTCTGGTATCACATTTGAATTTAGTTCTTCCTGATTACAGGCTCGATGCCCTATTTCATTGTATCATTTAACTGCCTCCATGTCTTTATTTACTAATGCAGATGTATATCTGCTTCATCTTAGATTAAAATATAAAAGTCAAATTATAATGTCTCTCCTTACCTCCCTTGTCCCATGCAACCTACAGCATTGGGTCTATGAGAATGTTGTGGGCAAGAATGATTTCATTTATTTTATTTATATCCTTCCCCTGCTCTCCCCCCATTTTAGTACAATACAGCTCATGGCATAATGAAAAAGGAGAATTTAGAGCACTACAGTTTCCATCAATGAGAATCCTAATAACTCCATATTCTGACAGCCCATTTGTTAAGCTGCTGTTGGGGAAAAAAATCACCTCCTGGTGGCTGACCAGAGCTTTCCAATCGGAGGAAGATAGCTCCCTCCTCATTGGGGTGAGGAAGCACAGTGGGTAGGGCACTGGATCTCAGACACTTGTCATCTATGGGTTCCTGGACAAGGCTCTTCCCCCCTCTATTTGTTCTTGTTTCCCTATCTATAAAATAGGGACCATAACTGCATCTATTTCCCAGTGTGGTCCTGAGGGCCATATATGACAATAATGATGATGGCTAAGTCCAATATCCCCTATACACCCTCCCTTGAGGGTGCAGGATGTGCCCTCCCAACCCACCTAATGTGAAGATAGTCATTACTTTCACTTCTCTATGATTTTGTTCAGTGAAACATGTGGAAAATATGGCATAAAAGTCAACACATTCAACCACGTAAATCCATGCAGTTGAAGAAGCTGCCAAATGGCAAAATAACTTGAAATATCAACTTCAGGGCAGCCTAAATATTCCAAACATGAAGAATAAACTTCCTTTTCCTCCTATCTTATAAAAAAAGTTGATAGACAACACATTAAAATATAAAAGATTAAATAAGATATTTTCTTTAATAATTCTCAAGCATAGGCTTACAAGTTTAGATAAGTCATATCAATGCTTTTATTACCCTTGGTTGGGATGGGGGAAAAGAAGGAGGAAGAACCATTCTCTCCCTGCTGGGAGGGTGCAGTTTAATTTAACTCCAAGTCAACAAACAACTGTTAAACCATATTGTATTCAGAGCCAGGTAACATAGGAAGACGGAAGTTGGGGAATCTGGGCAGCCCCCAAGAATTTTACTGTCTAACAGGGAGATGCATGTGTATCAGTGTTTGTGTAAGCTGGAGAGGGCAGGAAGAGACTAGGAACAGGAGTGTGTAATAGATAACCCTATGAATTAAGGCTGGATTAATAAGTTAGTCACAATATGGAGGGCTTTAATGAATGAATCAATCAATAGACATTTATTTATTAAGTTATTTCTTTTACATTTTATTCAATATTTGTCTCCCGGAGCTTCCTTGGTACATAGTAAGACCTTAATAAGTACCTTTAAAAATTTATTTCTTTAATAAAATATACTAATCTAGAACATGACCTAGAACCTTAAAAAAACATTCTGAACTAAATCAATCCTAAATAAATTAGTTTATTCAAATAAATTATCTTGTCCCAGTCTGCTGGGATGGGGTGGGAATAGAGGCAAATAAGATTACGAAAAAGTAAGATGTGCATTAGAATCTTTGGGACAAAGGGGAGATACAAAGAACTCTGGGGAAATTTAAGGAAGAAGAGGATGCTTTCAGCTGACTGGATCAGGGAGGGCTTCCCACAGGAGCTGAGATTTAAAGAAAGAAAAGGATTTGGCTTCAGAGGAATGAGGAAAGTAAAAATTCCAGGCATGGGGGATGTCTGTGAAAAGGTGGGGCAGTCAGAGACTTCATGTTGAGTAAGCAGTCCAGCTAATAGTCCAGTTTGGCCAGAATGCAGAGTATGTAAAAGGGAGTAACGTGAAATAATATTTCTGGGACTGTGGATCCTTGAGGAATGAGTGGGTGGCAAGGCAGAAAAGGAAGTAAAGGCAGGGGATTATTTATTTCTAAAAATTCAGCTGGGGAGGGGACAAGAGAAGAAAAATAGGAGATAGTTTGAGGGAGTAGCTAACTGGTCAAGGGAAGATTTCTGTTCTTTCTTTTTTGGACGGGGACATCTGAGCATATTTGTAAATGGAAAGTAACCAATCTAAGGAGATAAAGAGAGAGATTGCAGATAAAAGGGTTGGGGAATAATCAACAAGACTCAGAGAGAAGATAGGAAAGGGCAAAAGGGGAAAGGATAGTCATGGAGATACAGAGAGAACTTACGAGGCCCTATGAAAGTGGAGAGAGAATGAATGAAGACAAAAAAGGTTTGAGATGAGGAAGAAAGAATATTTGGGAGCTTAAAGAAGATGATACTTATTTTATAAAACAGGACATCATGTTACAGGCTGAAATGGGTTAGGGTCTGAAAAGAAGGTTTCTAACAACAGATGTGGGCACCATGGTGAGAGTTAGGTAAGCTAGGCCTGCAACTTTAAAAACAACTGCAATACTCAATTACTTACCAATGCTAAATCATGAATTACACTGGAAAGTCTGTTGTTTTTAAAATTGGAGGTTCTGGGTTTGAATGTGACCTTAACCATTCATTAGCTGTATAATCTTGGGGAATGGTCATTTCTCTTTCTCCGAGTCTTAGTCTTCTCATTGTAAAATAAGGGAAATTGGACTTCATAACCTGTCTCTAAGGCCCCTTTCACAATCAACTCTATGATTCTCTTATTTCCTATTTTAAACATCCAAAGGATTCTGTTAAGAATAATTTATACAATAACAACAACAATGGAAAAACAAGGAACTTTGCAAGACTTGAAAACTCCGATAAACAAAAAGACCAATTATTATTCTAAGGGCCTGATGATGAATTATTCTGTCTACCTTCCCATAGAGGAGATGGTCTCAAGGTGCAAAATGAAACATTTCTGGATGTAGTGTGTATGGGGATTTATTTTCTTTGATTATGCATAGTAATTACAAGGATTTTGTTTTCCTTTTTTTTTTTTCCCCAAATGGAAGGGGAAAATAAAAGGTGCTAGGGCTGTCCCCCCAAATGAAAAAAAAAAAAAACAGAAGGAAATCAAGAGCAAATACTAAACAACTAACTTCTCTTTCAAAGTTATATACTGAGTGTATTATATACTTAAAAAGAAAAGGAAGTTCTACATAGTTTCATGTATAATTCTTTGCTGTTATATGATTTATATGGACAAACTAATTTATTTTGAATTTAAGTTCAGAATTTTTAAAAAAGATCTTGGCCATGTTCTAGATTAGGGTATCTTCTAGATAAGGTATATAATACTTGTCCTTAAAAAGCTTCCAGTCAAATCTATAGGAGATAAATGAATAGACATCAAGAATAAACCTAGTTCAAGATAATGGAAAAAGTTCAACCCCTCCATTTCCCAATAAAGGAAATTGAAAAATTCCTAAGGGAAATGAAGTCTGATCAGAGTTTATCTAAAATCAACACTATTTAAATGAATATCAGAAAAAAGAAGTTTGTTTCCAGAATACTTGTGTTGCTTTGTATGGGTCATAATCACAAAGAGAACAATAGCAAAGGAGTTAGTCACTGAAAAGCTACTCAGGCTATTCCCTCAATACTTATTGACACTTAATTTAGATATGTTTCTAATAGATTTGATTATCTAGTTTCCAGCCACAGGATATTAGAAGTAACAAACAATTTAGAGTTAGAAAAGGAAAAAAAGGGGAGGGGGTCAGGGGATACTGTTTTGGAGCTGATCCCCTTGACAGTAGAAGCCTGACAATGGGGAGAAAGATTATAAAAAATACACACAATAACACTCAAAAAAGGACATCAGTTGTAGGGGCAAACATCCACTATATACCTCAACAGTTCTACTATAATACAGTATCAGTAGACATTGATAGTAATAATGTTAATCCTGAGTTCTTAAGAAAATGATAAAATTAAATTCAGCATACTTTGTTCATAAAGCCAAAAATGTATGGGAAAACATTGTAGATTTCAGCTAAAAGTGCTTTAAAACCAACATTTCCAAATATAAGTTTCAACTTTTTTCTTGCCAAGTCTTCCCGATTCTATCACAAGTGTGGTGCAATCTCTGGTTTTGTCGGGACACCTGTATTTGAATCTCAACTGTGACTCTTACTAGATGTGACACATTTCCCTAGTTTCTAGTATTTTGTTCTTATTGAGTTAAGTAATATTTGATTCTGCCTGACGCCCTTTTGAGGAATTTTCTTGGCAAAGATATGGAAGTAGTTTGCCATTTTCTTTTCCAACTCATTTTATAGATAAGGAAACTGAGACAAATGGGAAACTGACTTGCCCAGCATCACACAGCAAGTAAGGGCCTGAGGGTGGATTTGAATTCATGAAGATGAGTTTTCTCGACTCTAAGCCAGTGCTCTATTCACTGTACCAACTAGCTACCCTCAGGGTCCCAGTACAATCCTCCATAAAAATGAAAGGGCTGAAGTTGAACATTTTAGAGTCCCTGCTAGCTCAAGATCTACCACCTTTTCTCTGTCATTTCTTTAAATACACCCACCTTAAATCTCCCCTAGCGTAAGTTATGTCAGTCTCCTAATTGATCTCCATTTTCTAGTTTCATCTGATTCCATTTTATCCTCCCCCAGATCTCATCTACCTAAAATACAGCTTTGATTACACCAATCCATTATTCAAAACCCCTCCAATCAAAAAGTTTCAACGATTTAGCCTGATGTTCAAAATAGGCCTCAGATGCTAACTGTGTAAACTTGGTCAGATCACTAGAGTTTAGTTTCTTTGTCTGTAAAATGGAGATAATAATAACACCTACTTTCTCCGGGTTGTTGTGAGATTCAAAGGTGATAGTGATAACTGTAAAACATTTAACATAGTACCTAGCAACAGCAAGTACTATATGAGTACAAGATTACAATGACTACTATTGGAGTTAGATTGAGGTGGATGCCTTGAACTCAGATCTTCCCTATTCTAGGACCACTTTCTATCCATTGTTTCACCTATCTATTCCTAGCAACCTACCTTTTAGTTTTATTTCATATTACTTCTCTTTCTCAATCTACCCAATCCAAGTAAATATTGTTGTCCAAGCTCCTCATTCTATTTTCCTGCCTCCTTTTACTTAAGCCAAAGGTCTTCATATGTGGCTTTCAAAAATTTTAAATTACTAAATCTTTATTTTTTTTCTCCTCATTTACTCCTTTTTACTCACAGGAAAAAAAGGGAGGGGATCCCTTGTTAACAAATATACATGCATAGTCAGAATTCTTTTTTTCTTCAAGGCTTAGCTCAGGTGTCAATTCCTCTGTGAAATGCCTCCCTCTTCAATAAAATTATCTCTCAAGTTAATATTATCTCAAAATTTGTTTTGGTTTGTTCCTTGTCCCTTTGCCCCCCTCGAACCCTGGCTTGCCTTGAACTTGGTCTGCCTCCATGTGCTATCCCTCTTAAACTACTTGGAAAGCAGGTTTTATTGACATCTTCTAGGTCGTCTCCAGCGTGTAAGCACCACATCTTAAAACATGTATCCACTTAATATTTGTTGGATCTAATTGGATTGTTGATTCTTCAAACATCTCATTATTAACAAATTTCAGATAAATGAAGAATCTGTTTTATTTCCATAGAATTTATCTTTTAAAGTATTTTCACACATTATATGTAATTTTATCTTCATGTAAACACTCTAGATAGAGCTGGCCATTTTAAGGACAAGGAAACTGAGGCACAGGGGAAATGATGAATTATTTAGTTTAAGCAGTAATTAGTGGGGACAAGACAGGGCTTCTAGTTTGCCACTTGATGTCTTTTAGAGTCAAGATTTATTGTTTAAGGCAGAATATTTCTTGGTCACATTAATTCACTTTAATATTAACATTACCCCAACAATACATTTTCCCTCTATGTTATGCTGGTACTAATGCCTTGAGCCTTCCATCCCCTGCTGGGTGTTGTGTAACCCTAAAGAATGGTTAAGGACTGAGCTGCCCATCTTCCATCTGCCCCAAAGCAACTACTTCCATCTGTGCCAGCACGATGAAACTTCTATCTCCTGCTGCCAGCCCAATCTCCAAAATAGGATGCGGATAACCTTTGATGAAAAGAAGAGTAATTTTCCCCTTGACTTCAGGCCTCCCATCTTTTCTTATGCTTGTCCTTTGGGGCTAGAGGAGTGGCAGTCTCCACCCAGCAATGAACATTCTCATACTTGGTCATACCCTATCCCAGTGACACTGAATTCTTGTAGATCATCATCCAAACCCCATTCCACACCCCCATCACACTATTACTCATGTCCATCCCCCTCAGCCCTCCCACTCCAAAGTCTCAACTTAATTCCAACTGGCTCTTCCACTGTGCCCTCTGGAATACCTGTTCCATAGGCAGCAAACTTCCTTTAATCTTAAATCTTTTCCTCTCATCCTCTTCCCTTCTATTACTTCTTACTGAAATGTGGTTTCCACCTGATGACACAGCTTCTCTGGCTACCTTTAGCAATACTGGCTACACCTGCACTCATTCTCTTTGACTCAGTGGTTGAGGGAGGAGTTGGAATACTACTTACTTCATCTCTCCTTTATCACTTAGCAACTTCTCTTCCTTGGAGGTTCATGCTATTCATATACTGCCCCCAATCACAATCCTAGTAATTGATGTTGTGAAAGTTACAGATCCCCAGATAACTCCCTTTCTTTCTTTAATGAGTTTGATATCTGGCTCACATTTTTTCTCTTCTTCTTAACTTCTGACCTCATACTAGGGGACTTCAATATACATATTCATTCTCCCTCAAATTCTCTAAATACCGAGTTCCAAACTATTCACTTCCCAGGAGCTGTTTCTCTACTCAAGTTCAGCCACGTAGAGAGATATCCTTGGTCTCATCATCTTATACATATGTACCATCTTTATGTTTAATAATTTTGAAATCTCCTTATTTGACCATAATTTATTAGCTTTTCATCTTTCCCTCTGTCTTCCCTTATGAAAACTTGTTCCTATCTATATCATGACCTCTAATTCCTTGACCTCTCAGTTCTTTTCCAAATCATCTCTCTCCCTTGCACTAAGCACTCTTTCTTCTTCTCCCCATCTTAACCCTTGGTGAAGCAATTCAGCTCTACACTGACCTCCTTTCTTGAATATTGAGCTCCTTATTGTATTTTCAATTATGCCCAGCCAACCCTTGGATTATTCCCACAATTTATCACCTTAGTTCCTATATATGGGAAGTTAAACAAAGATAGAGAAGATCATAGAATTTTTTTGACTGGGTTCCCCACAAATTTATGGCACAGAAACTCAAATGAGCCCTCCTTCCTAATAGCAATCCTATTATACCTTCTTTATCAACTCACTATCCTTACTCTCTATAGTGGTTCTTCACATTTTTTCATCCCTCTTAAAAACATCCATGGCTTTCCTTTCCCCTTACTCTTTCAGATAAAAATCTTGCCTCATATTTTACATAAAAAACTGAGATTATTCATTATGAATGCCTTCTTTACTTTCTCAGATGTCTTCTGCCTCTTTCTCCTTCTTCACTTCTGACTCACATGAAGTGGTGGCCTTATTCCTTACCAAAGCTAATTTGTTCATGTGATCCCAACCCATCTCATCTTCAAAAGATTATCTCTTCTACCATCCCCATTCTGTTACTTATTTTCATTCTATTGGCTATTACCAGCTGGTGGATCTGCCTAATTCTAGTCTCTCCTAGCTCCTATTCAATTAAAGTAATTTTCTAAAGTGAAGGTCTGATTATGTCACACACATCTCCTTTCCCCCATCTTAATAAACTCTAGGGGCTTCCTATTGCCTCCACGATCAAATGTAAAACATTTAAACCTTTCATAACGTAACTCCTTCCTACTTTTCCAGTCTTCTTGTATCTTACTCCCCAGCACTTACTCTTCATCCAGTGACACTAGCCTTCTGGCTATTCCATGGACAAAACCCTGGTATTTTGTCTGACTGTCCTCCATGCCTGGAATGTTCTTCCTCCTCTGTTTTGTCTACAGACCTCCATTAAGTCCCAAGTAAAATCCCACCTTCCCATTCCCTCTTAATTCCAGATCATTCTCTCCTGCTAATTATTTCCTATTGATCTTGCCTATATTATATATATTATATTACATATATTTGTATATATTTGTTTACAGGTTGTTCTTTCTCTCTCTCTCCTCCCTCACTCCCCCATCAGAATATAAGCTCCTTGAAGGCAAAAATTATCTTTTGCCTCTTTTTGCAGGCACTTAAACACAGTGCCTAGGACAGTACTAGGACTGTGTAGATACTTAAAGACTTATTAATCGAATAATTTAAGGTTTGCCTTGAAGCTTAAAAAACAAAAATCACTTAAACAAAATATAGGAAACTCAACTGAGACAGGATTACTTCATATAACTTCTTCCCTGTCACTAGTATAAGGGATGTGTTATTTTTTTATATCCTTTTCTCTCTCTTTTTTTTTTTTACCACTCTCAATGACAATGAGAGTTATGCAGATTAAGAGGGAGGGAAAAAAAGAACAGTAGAGAGGTGAGGCAGGGCAGGATCCAAACATAGAAACCTAAAAGTACTTCAAAAAGAAAAAAAATGTCATAAAGTATCTGGTATCCACCAACTTGTTGGCCATTCACCTTACACTTGGTATCAGATTACATACATTTGCCAACAAGATTTAGTGTGTACACTTGTGTTTTTCTTCTATTATCAGAAACCAAATACAACTATCTTGAATAAGACACGTGCTTATTAAGTATCCACTGATAGTTGTAGTATTCACTTTCCATGGCACCTCAAGTCTAAATCAATAGAACTATGATTGACATTATTTTAGTAATTACATCATTTAGAAATTTAGAAATTACATCAAAATAGTTATATGAAATGGCATGACGTTGGGGGAGGGAAGTGGTTTTAGTTAGAATCTATGAGTCATTTTCAAAGAGAAGACAAGCAATCTTTATTCTCAATTTAATTAATTTAAAGAAACATTTCTTAAGTTCCACTACTTGTAAACCTCTATGTTAGGCTATGAGAATACAAAACTGTCTTTAAAGATTGGCACATTCCTGGGGGAATGAGTGGAGATTTAAGGGGAAGATAGAACCTATATGCAGACAAGGAAATACAAGGTAATTTGGGGAAGAGAGCAAAAAGTGTCTGGAAGAATCCTGAAAAATTTCGGAGATGGCATTAGAACTGAGTGTTGAAGGAAGATCAAGATTTTAAACTGGAGATTAGGGCAAGAGAGTAGGTGTATATTCCAGCCTAGGGTACAGACTGCCTGTTTTAACATGTGGAGCTAGGAGAATGAATATTGGGTTCTTAGAATAGCTAGTGGCTAGTTTGGCTAAAAGATAGAGTGGGTGAATGGGAATAATATGAGATGAAATTAATCTGGTGAGGTAGATTGTCACCAGATCACAAAGGCATTGCTTTAGAAAGATCATTTTGGTGACTATGTAGAGGATGGATAGGAGAAGGAGAAACTAGAAGTAGGAAACCAATTAAGAAATTCTTACAATAGCCCAGGTGGGAAGGGTTAAGGGATTGAATTAAGACAAGCATGTTATTGAGAGAGGAAAGAAGAATATTAGAATCCTAGATTCTAAGCTAGAAAGACCATTTTCTCTAACTCCCTCATTTTACAGATGAGGAAACTGAGTCCCAGAGAAGTTAAGTCACTTGGCCAGTATCACATCAGTAGTAGGGTCAAAATAAACTCAGCTCTCTGACTCCAAACCCACTATTAACACTCACTACTTGTTCCACTCTAACCCTCATCATCTGAGATAGAAAACATGAGAGCCCCACATATTGTAAGATGCAAGTTCTGAAATGCTTTCCATGCTTTCAGTCACATATTCATAATGTTTATAGCAAATGCCTGATTTTGGGAATTACTGCTAGATTGATTTGTTCTATCACTCAAAAAGGACTTTCAAAATCCCAATTTAAGTTGCCTATTTTCTCTCCAAACAACTTTAGACATCAGATTTGTTTTTAGTTATTTATAACCTGAGTGAGATGGGGGAAGGAGAAAGAAAAGAGAGCAAACGTTTATATAGTACCTCCTATGTGGCAAGCACTGTGCTGTGCTCTTTTTTTTTTTTTTTTTTAAATAAGTTTTAATTTATTTGATCCTCACAACAATCTTGAGAGAGAGATGTTATTGTTGCTGTCATTATTATTTCCTTTCATATTTAAGGAAACCGAGGCAGACAAAATTTGATGACTTGGTCCTGGTCACACAATGAGTAGATATCCTATGATGGATTTGAATCCAGGTGCACCATCAGAATTCTGGAAGTGTAAGATAAATGAAAACTTTTGAACACCTTTGGATACTTTAACTTTTGCCTTCTAAAATTTTAGCTCTTCTAATCTGCCTTTAGGAATGGAATTATTTCTTATCATTGCCATACCCTGGTCTGCAATTCATTGTTGTGTGACTTCACAGCTGAGGGTACCACTGACAAAAAGCAATATGAAGTTTTTGCCCAAAACTAGTGAGATCTGTTTCCAATTTGGTCATGATTTTGTGTTGGCATGTAATAAAAGCATTTGTCTCTCCAGACTATTTCATGCACATGCCCACATGATTTGCCTGCTTTTACGGTAAGTGTCACCTGCACTGAAGCATTTCCAGCAGGTGGGGCATTATTGTACTGTGCCTCAGTTTCCTCTTCTGTAAAATGGGGATAAAAATATTTATCTCAGAGGGTTGTTGTCAGGAACAAATGAATTAACATCTGTAAAGCTCTTTGGAAATCTTCAAGTTATATAAGTGAAGGGAATAATCATTTTAAACATTCATTTAAAAATACTTTGAGTTCTGAATTCTCTGCTCCCTCCCACCCCTTCCCTGCCCATTGAGAAGGCTACAATGTGATATCAATTATACTGGTAAAATCATGTAAAACATATGCAGTCATGCTGCAAAAAGAAAAAAAAGAAAATTAACAAAATCTCCTTCAATCAATTCTTTCTCTGGAGGTGGATAGCATTTTTTGTCATTAATAAGGAACAAACATGTATCAAGTACCTACTATGTGCCAAGCACTGTGCTAAGCTCATTACCTCATTTGATATAATTGCTATTATTACTATGATTATAGTGGATTCTGATTTGTTCCAATAATAATAACAATAATAATAATTAGCATTTATAGTGAGCTTTAAGGTTTACAAAGACTTGAACATATAATTATCTCACCTGATCCTTACAACAACCCTGTGAGGTAAGTACTATTATTACAGATGAGTAAACTGAGGCTGAGAAATTAAGTGACTTGTCTAGGAGCACACAGCTAGTAAATGTCTGAGACCAGGTTTGAACTCAGTTCTTCCCAATCAGTGATCTATCCCTTTGCACTGTTACCTTTTAATGGTACTAATAGACAAAGAAAGATGCACCACTTTTCTGTTTCAAACTGATCATCTTGACAATCTTGAGAGACCCTATGCTATCTCCTCTGTTGCCTTGTTTATTTCTTTGACTCTTATCAGTGATCACTGGTATTATCAGTGCTTAATTTATCTGACAGACTTCTTACCTATCATGCCAGTTTGAGGCACCTAAAGCTCCCACTGGTCACCATCCTGGCAGGTGTTTCCCTACTTTAATCATACCCTCTTACTCCCTTAACTAGGAGTAGTTAAGCCTAGATGGCCTAGATGATAAGTTGGTTATTACTGCTATTATTACAGTCAGCAGAGGCACAATTCAGTGGCACAGTGGACAGAGTGCCAAGTCTGGAATCAGGAAGATAAAAGTACATAAAATCCCTATCATCCTGTCTATGTTGGAATGATTACAAAGATCCTTTAATGAGCCTAGAGAAATGAACATATATCCTAATATTTTTATTTAGTTATCAAAACAAGTTATTTTATCAACTTATATAACAATTTGAATATTAATTATATTAATAATGCAATGTATTTATATGATATACATAAACAATATATAATATAAAATAGAATGATCATTCCCTCTGGATTTTGCTAATTTTTGAATTAACTTAGTTTCATTTTATTTGGTTAAAAATAAAAGGAAAGAAAGATGCTAATTTCTTAGAATAATTCTCTCTATATACATTATAGAGAATAGAATAGAATAATTATAGAGTGGTGACTTGTTCCAGGACCATTTCTCTTAGAACTATCTCAAAAAATATGTTTTTAAATCAAATAACATAAAACAGTGAAACTATAAAGATAAAATGAAATAAGAATGTCTTTTATATATAATGCAATGATAATACATATAATATGTATTATAAAATAATACACATATATATCATTTCATTCAATCACCTTAATAATTCTGGGTTGGTGGTATCATTACTTCTATTAAGTGGCAGAGGAAAAGAAAACTCAGAGATATTAAATGACTTTGTCCATGGTCACACAGCTAGTAAGTGGCCACACTTTAGGTCTGGAGTCATATCTATTTACTACCATAAACCATTGCCTGCCTCCATGATATTAGAAAGATTGCAGTTGCTTCAGAAATTAATCAAAGTCACTTATTCCAAATATATATATATATATGAAAAAGTTCTCTGCCCCTCCACTTACCCAATCCAGAATCCACAACAGGAGCCATTTTTTTGTACCCCATTTATTTCTCTTCTCCAAAATGTTAGATATATGTAGCTCTAGCTACAATTCCATCATGCTGGCTAGCTGACTGACAGGGTCAATCCTTAGGAGATGTCACTAAATCAACATCCCTTCAGGGTCCTTTTTCAAAAGGGAGAAAGAATCTGGCTAAGCAGCTGGCCTTCAGAACCAAGGAGCTCAGTCTTGGTCAAAGCTGTTGCAACATCCATCATGGAGAAATGAGGGGATGTTTACACAAGGTCAGAACGACCAAGCTACTGCCCTGAACTTCCATAAACCCTTGTGCCCCTTTGGGTCACCTTGCTTCTAAACTTAAGTTTTAATCTTAGACTGGGGATGGGAGGAGAGGAAGATGGAGAGGATAGAAGGGGAAATCCTGGCAGGCAGGCAGGCACTTTAGACCCAGCACAATGAGGCCTCAGACCCTGCTTCTGATACCCTCCTCATCACCTTCCCTCAAGAATGTTTTCCATTAGTCTCCTTCCATCAATATGACCTGCCAGTTCCCCAGTTTTGTTTTGAAAGACTAGAGCTTCTAGGCTATTTCCGTTCCTCTGAATACACACATATTACAAATTAATGTCTACTTCATCCTTAAGCTAATTTGAAATAAACACAGGCATTGATTGATTCAAAGCTGAGTAAATGAGCTCCCAGGTTCTCATTTGTCTAGTATCAGAAATGTGGAGCTCGAAGGCTCTTTAGAAGTCATCTCTTCCAAACTCCTAGATGCAAACTGAAAGCTAGCTTAGGGATGTGGCTTGCTCAATGTACTACAAGTCGGGAGCAGCAGAGCTGAAATGGGATTTAGATCTACTGACTTTTCCAAGACTTTTTTAAAGATCCATGCAGTTTACCTATTCTTTATCAGATTAAAAAAAGAAAAAGAAAAAAAAAAAAAGAAGCACGGCTCAGCTTTCAGTCCATTTTCATTTGTCAGAGAATAAAGGAAATGAGTCAGGAAAAAAGAAGAAATTTGACATTTCTATTTACAAAGCATACAAATCAGAGGAAGAATAGGAACTCAAGATTTTTTTTTTTTAAACAGAGGAGCACTTAAACAGGAGTGGGGAGAGAGAGTAGATCACTTTCTACTTCATAAACAAATGAAAAAAAACACACAACTTCAAGCCACATTAAGGGATGCCTGAGTTCGCCCCAAGGGAAAAAGTTTACAATGTGTAAATCTCTTCTTTCAAAGCAACCTCATTTCCATAGGCAGCTAAGTGATTACCACCTTGTAAAGCAAAGGCCGAGAAAAGCAGCCTCCCCACCTTTCAGTTATCTATTCAGTAAAAGGGAAGGCTTGGGAAAACAGCAGCTTTCCTGCAGACCACTCAGTCCCGAGGGCAGGACCAGAGGGCAACGGGATGTTCCCCGGCAGGTTAGGAGTCTGCAACACCATCAAAGAGGTTTTCTCTGCTGAACTCTATAAGGGACTCCCAGATCCCCATGGGTGGTGTCTGTTCTCTCCACTCAACTCTCTCCCCGCCAAAACGGAAAAAACTCTAGCAAAAAACCCACCATCTCACGCACTATTTTAGTGACCATAATTTACAACATCAGCTATAAAAAGTGGAGCACACCTGTCACCAGAATACCAACTGCAACCTTCATAATTACACTCTACTCCCATGCAAGATAGCAAAGCATTGTTGGGGCATTTGTAATCAAATTTAAATTTTAGAGCTAGCTAAGAGCAACCATTCCTTTCAAAAGATTATGTATTCACTGATTTAAAAAAAATCCAACTAAACACTTCAATATTTGTTTAAACCATAGTAAAACCAAAACTCATGGCTGATGTGCATGTTTCTTTTTCCTTTGAAGTATAAAACATAATTTGTCAGTGTATCTGTGTGATGTCTAAGACAAAAATCAAAGTAGTTAGCATTTTAAACTTGTTCAAAGAAATGATCATCTTTCTTTGCTTTTTTAACCCAATAAAATGAGACAAATTAATTCACAAATTAGCAAAAACTTGAGGGAATAATAAGCAGTATGAAATATGCAACTCTTTCTTCTTAGCCATATCCAAGGAAGTGCTCTACTTTGACCCCCTTTTACACTTGGGATCTTAATGTGAATACACTCCCTCTAAGGTCTGCAACTACCCATGCCTTTCAGAAGTGCATATTTCTAATTGCATATTTGTTCATTTGAAAGTACTGTACAGTTAATAATTAAAAACAAACAAACAAAAAAAGAAACAACCCTCTAGATTTTTATTTCAATTTGAAAATTAGGGGCAAAAGAGGTCTTCCCAGGGTTAAGTAAAAAAAAGGTTCCCAATTGTTTTTTCCTTAATCTGGACCTCCGGGAGTAGGCATGCTTGAACAGATTTCTGTCCCAGCCAACAAGCAATAGCCTGCGGGTAAGGGTGAGGGTGAGAATGGGGGTGGAAAGGAGTTGGGATCTATATTCGCCTATTCTTCAGTCTTTCACTAAAGTAGGAAAGCAGAACTAGATAGTTCCCCAAGTAAGAGTATGTATATCTGTGCAACTTGATTTTTTTTTTTTTTTAAAGGATCTAATTTTACTGAAGACTGATTGCAGGAGAAAAAAAGATGAACTTAAACTTCTCCGTGCCTTCTATAGTTCCCTAGCCAGAAAGAGAGTGCAAGGAAGGTTCCCTCAACACATCAATAGGGAACAAAATATGGCAAGAACACCAGAACCAAGTGTGGTCTAGTTTGAGGAGAACAGAAATTAAATAAATGAGATCGTATGAGATAAATCTGGCCAATTTTTCCTAATAATGATAACAATAGATCACATTTATATTGTACTGTTCTTACAATCATCATGTGAGGTAGGAAAAGTACTATTGTTTCCATTTTGTGGATGAAGAAACAGATGCAGGAACTGATTTGCTCAAAGTCATATAGTAATTGTTGAGATCTGTAAATGGACTCCAGTTTTGTTAACATGAAATTCATCCATCACTTTCTCCATCATATTAGAGTCAGATTGTGGAGGACCTTGCATGTGATTAGAAGGAATGGTTTGAGAATGGAGGGTACAGGAACCTGGTCAATGAACTGACCATTTGTTCTTAAAGCACACTCAAAATGCTTTGCCTGTTATCAACCTTTGTGAAATCTTGGTAAACTTTCTTCTAGAAATAGGTGAAAATGGGAGATGGGGAGACTTTCATCATACAGAGCACTCCAAGGTATATCTCTGATAAAAAGTCTTTTAATTGTTGTCTAAACTGAGGGTGCTTGTAAGAGGCTCTTCCTGATAAGCAAATAACTTTCTCTTCCCTGTGGCAAGTGAGGAAAAAGTTGTGCTAAGTGTCTGGGTAGAGAAACAGCATGTACAGCTAGAACTGGGTGTGCTTGTAAGAGGCTCCTGCTAGGTAAATAACTCTCTCTTCCTTGGAGCCAAATGAAGGAAAAGCTGTGCAAGTCTCTTGGGAGAGAGAGGAAGCAGGGATTGTTCCTGGCTACCTTATCTGCCAACTATGGCTTTAATATGGCTGAGAACTCAAGGCTTATTGTTTCTGCTGACCTTATTACATCTGTTCTTCCCCCTTAACAGATTATAATCTTGTGAGTATAAAAAAGTAGGAAGGCACTAGTTGTTCAGCAGGTAAGCCCAATGAGCTCTAAGGGAGCAACCTTCTTGACCTAGAACAGCAATGAATCAAATGGTAAGCCAGGGTCCATTACCACAACCAGAAATGAACTTGGTGGGGGCAATACTCCTGGCCAACCACGTTTGAGAACACTCTCACAAACACCAAATGGAGATGTAGAGGACACAGTATGTTCCAGTTGTGGAGAGATGTTTTTCAGTTCTGTCCTTGCTAAACTTTTTCAGAAAATATTCATCTGTAGATTTTAATCGATATTAATAGAAAGAAACTGAGGATAAATAATGGGTTAATTCATATTGAGAAGACACTACTTGGAGGTGAGGAAGGCACAAAATTTTCCCCCACTAAGCATGAAATATTTATTATGTGCCTACTATGTGCAGGACACTAATTTGGTTGATTGAAAGAGAAATACCAACTAGTATAAGACATAGCTCCTCCCTTCAGGGAGCTTTTAGTATAATTGGAAAGACAATTCACAATTAAAATTACCATGAAAATTAAATAAATATTCACGATATCTAGAAAAGATTGGGCTGATCACACTCTAGGAACATCTAGTTCCTCCTCCTCATTTTTATAAAAAATTAAACTATAGTCCAGAAAATTTAAATGATTTGCCCAAGGTTATACATAAGAGGCACAAGATATTGAAGAAGTAAAAACCCAGAATTTGGCAGTAGGTTTGATACATAAAGTAAAAGAGAAGAATGGGTTCAAAGTGACTGCAAGCTTAAGATCCTGAAAACTCAAATGTATCAACAGTGTGATAAGGCAAGAAAAAAATAAAATCCTAAGATTTAATGCAGCTTTGACCAAGATGAAGAGGTAGATTTAGTCCTGCTATTTATATTTATATATATTTATATTTATATCTACTCAGACCTCTAAAGTATGCTGTTCAGTTCTAGGCACATTTTAGGAAGGTTTTTCTTTGATAAACTAGAGCACACCAAAGGACAACCAGAATGAGAACTGGAGACAACTAGGGAGAATAGCAAATAGAAAACTAAAATTGGAGCCAGACTTAAATTCAAATTCTACTGTAAAACACTTTATATCTGGGTTACCCTAGGCACATTACTTAATGTCTTTCAGCCTTAGTTTATCTTCTTAAAAGTAGGGATAATAACATTACCTGTCTAGTTTAAAGAGTTGTTAAAGTATCAAATGAGCTAACATACATAAAGTGCTGTGTAAGCTTAAAAGTACAATGTAACTATTAGCTTTTATTAGTATTATTAGAAAGCAACATGCTATAAATAACAGAAGTGGCTGAAAAAAATGAAGATGTAAAAATGAGAGAAGAATAAAGAGGAATTTATAGAGGCTTAATGAGATTGAAGATTTTTTAGATTTTTGCTCTGTTTATCCTAGAAAACAGAATTGGTAGTAATGGGGTAGAAAGTATCCAGAGATGAACCCTCTATAGAAGAAAATTTCTTTGAAAAAATAATTAGAAATATTCTCAAATAGAAGGGATTGCTTCAGGAGGTAATATTAGTAAGCAGAGACTGAATTACTATATAGTAGCAGTTCTCACAGTATGGTCTCAGAATGATCTGTGAGGTCAATATTTGGCTTTATTTCAATGAACTTTATTCCATGCAGGATGGCATTACCAATGTTATAATCTCTCTTAGGACCCACCCCTCCCAACTTCTAACACCCAGTTTCCATTTATAGATTGGGTTTCTGGGGCAACTACCCCAGATTCATTTTATTCTGTTGTTCCACACTTCTAAAACTATAACTCATAAGTTTCCTACCATTATGTTTACTTTTAACAGTCAGCTAGTTGACAGAATTAATTTAGACTAATGACATTTATTGAAATGAAAGAGTATGAACCTGAAGTGCACTTTGCACTTTTGTAATATTTTGTAATTACCAGAAGATCAGTGAGAAGAATGGGAACACACCTTGAAAACTCTAGTCCAACGGCCAAGGCAACTCACAACTCTGACAGTGAAGGTTCCTAATGACTTTTCTTCAGATGTGTTTATCTAAATCTCTTCTGGGTGGGTCACTCTGTTGGATTCCCTGGACTTGCTCCTCTCTGTAGCTCATCTTTATAGACTTGCCCATTGCTGGAAAGTGTTTTTGCTTCAAGAAACTATTACCAATGGAACGGTGTGGGGAGAGGAGAGAAAAATCCCTTCCCATCATTCTATACTTTGGAAAACATGGAAAGAAAATGGGGATAAGCAACTATTTCTCAAGAGCTAAGTCTTTCCTTCATAGTTGACTCTTTTCTTGATTAACAGGAATGACGGACACTCCAAAATAGGGGATGCAGTTGATCCTTTTTCCAGCCAGACTAAAATCCCATCAATACTTTTTTTATACCTTCTTGGCACAATCTAATCAAAGTCTGGAAGTGGTACATATTTTGCAAGATGCATATGGGCTCCTTTATATGTTGAAAAAAATCTTTACACTTCTATTACACAGGCCAACCAAAAGATAAAATGAGAACATCTTTATATCTCATTGTCTTTGTGATCAGCCCCTTCCTATAATTTTTAAAAATTCATTTTATACTGAAATTATCAAACACCAAATATAATAGACATTTCCATATCACAGTAGAACTGAAAGATTGTAAAAGAAATTGTAGCTCTTTATTTTGTATAGTTTGCTTTTCTTTTAGGTACATAATAAATTAAACCTGGAACTTGTAAAGATATTCTGCTTGTCTGTGCTTCTTTCTGAATTTCCTTATTTTCCCTTTTCTCAATATTTTTTTTTCCAAAGATCTCTCGATAAACTCCTTCCTTCTCCATTTTCTCTTTTCCTTCCTCCCTTCCTCCCTCCCTTCAGGCCTTTCCTAATCCTTCAATGGAAAAAAAAAAATAAACTAAGCCCTAGTGACAAATATGCAAATCATATGTTTAAAGTGTATCTGAAAATGCCATATCCTATCATTTCACCAAAAGTATATGGGATTCAACTGATCAGGGACCCTTAATTCTCTACTGCCCCTTCCCCGGTGTATATACAAGGTTCACAATTAGAAATGTATCTTGGTCACTAACAAGTCCTATGCACATATACACATGCACACATACACATACTATACATAGCTATAGACATGATGTAGGCTAGCAGCTAGTTATTATTTTCTTTTTTACATAAATATGGTATTTCTTAAACCTGTAATTTTTTATTATTTTTGTGACTCCTAAATTATTGGGATGCATTTTTAATGCATTATTACATTATGCATATATGTATGTATATATATGTATATGCATACATATACAATGATTAATACAATCATTATTTGAATAAGTTATAATTTCTAGAACATTTCAATGATGCATGGGGACAAGATTTAAAAATTTAAAAATCATGATTGTCAGACATTTCTCAACAGATAAGTGATCAAGAATAACAATTCTCCAAAGAATGGAAAGGTATTTAAGAAAAAAGATCCAACAAGATTACTATTCCCTTTAATGCTAGTGTCCTATCTATTTATCTTCCATTTATTCTATATATATGTTGTTGTTTTTCACATAATTGTTTTTATGTTTCACCTCACTCCCCCACCCCCAGTAGACCGTGAACTCCTTGAAAGCAGTCAGATTCTTGGATCCCCAGCAGTCAGAATAGTGCCTGAGATATAGTACACGTTTATTAACTGATTAGCTAATTGATCATATGAAAGAATGTGCCAGAACACAAACAGTAAGAGAAATATAAATCAAAATAACTGCAAGGTTTTAACTCATATCCTGCAAATTGGCAAAGATAACAAAAGATAATAAAATTCAATGTTGGAGGGATTGTGGGAAGATAGGCACACTGGTCCATTATTTGCAGAACTTAGAATCAGTACAACCATTCTGGAACGTAATTTAGAATTAGTAATGAAAATCTCCATACCCTTTGACCCAAAGATTCCATTACAAGGCTTTGTCCCAAAGAGACCACAAATAAAAACAAATCTCCAAATACACCAAAATATTTATATGGTACTTTTTGTGATTAAAAAAAAATCAAAGTCAAATTGGATGCCAATCATTGAGAAATAGCCAAGCAAATTATGGTACAAATGTTGTGCCACAATTCTCTTTTATTGTTCTGACTCAGTTTCCCTAAATTGTCCTGCCTCGGTTCTGCCTTAGTTCCTAATTGTTCTGTTCAATCCTGCAATACCATCTCTCCCTCTTAATCATGATGATCCAGATAAGGAGAAGGATCTTCTATCTTAGGCATCATAAGAATGTTGGGTGCCTCTCCCCATTCTGTAATCCCAATTATCAGATGTCCCCCATGCCTCCCCTCACTTTGTCAGAATCGGATTGATAGTTCCCATCCCGCATCCCGTTAGCGCTCTGACTCCGCCCCAGTCTACCCCTGTAGCTGAGCCACCTGCATATATATGTCATTGAGAACTCACAGTGTTTGCTGGATTCTTGGAGATGATAGTCTCATTCAGCCCTGGGACCAAACCATGGATCCATTTGGTCCCAGTAAATCTCTCCCTTTCAAATAAAATGTTAAAATCTCTAATCTCTATCTTGCCTCAGTTTCTCCAGCATTACACATGAACATAAAGAAATATTACTGTGCTGTAAGAAACAATAAATATTACAAGTAGACAAAAGCATGGAAAGATCTACATGAACTGATAACATAATGAAGAAGAGTCAAGAAACAATATATGCAATAACAACATTGTAAATGAGAATGATCAAAAAAATTGACTATTGCAAAATTAAAAAGAAACAAGTATATCTTGAAAAAAGATTATAAGAAAACATCTTTATTCCACATCATTGCAGAAATAGGAGGTCTGTTAGTGTTCTATTTTGTGCATTTATATTTTTTTTTGATGTATTGGTCAGTTATGATAATTTCCCTCTCACTTTTTTTTTTTTTTTTTTAAAACAAGCATATTTGTTCAAGGGATAGTTCCCTGAGAAGGAGAAGGATAAGGATACTTACTCTCTGGGGAAATTATGATTAAAAAAAAGAAAGAAAAACACATCAAAAAAATTAAATCATGACCATCTCATAAAATCTGGAATATATGATGATGTATCCTTCCTATGGCATTAATTCTCACCTTTTTACAATGACTTCTAAATCTCAATCTGACCACTTTTCTGAATTCTAGTCTCCCACCTTGTTGTAGATTAGCAAGCTATCTCTTTCTAAATGATCTATGATCAGAATGTCTAAATTCAATGTCTAAAATTCAAATTTATTTTTATTCCACTTAAACTTGCTTTTCCTTTTGACTTTACTATCTCTGTCAATCGTACCATCATCCACCCAGTCTCCCGTGTTGGAAATCTTAGGGTTATTTTCACTCTTCCCTCTCCACTACATCCAAATTATCACCAATTCTTACTGATCAAACCTTTGCAACATCTCTCCCTTCAAATTAATCCTTTTTTCTTCTACTGCCATTTCCCCCTTCAATCAAATTGAGACTTGTGAAA
Organism: Antechinus flavipes; assembly: GCF_016432865.1. NCBI lineage: Eukaryota > Metazoa > Chordata > Mammalia > Dasyuromorphia > Dasyuridae > Antechinus > Antechinus flavipes. Next base: position 283,088,581 of record NC_067401.1, on the reverse strand, counting down.
GTTAACTTAAAAAGGCCAAGGTCTCCCACTGCAACTAAGACCATCTCCAGTCAACCCATTCTATACTGTGCCACTGGGTCCAGACAACTCCAGAGAAGAAAATGAGACTGGTGACCTTTCAAAGCCTTCCTTCACTTAAATCCAACTGACTTACAAGTCATGACATCACTTTTCTGATGTCATGGTCATCTTCAATGAAGGACAAAGAACAACAGCCACTTTTCTAAAAAAAAATGAATCCTTAGCAGATGGAAAAGCATTTAGTAGGTGAATGAGGTGGGGGTTCAAGGAGGGAAGCTGAGGAAGGGGAGGGGGCGCTTTGGAGAGACAAGGAAAGAGAGAGAGATTCCATACTTGAAGATAAGCAAAAGATGAGAAAGGCACTAAAGGGAAAGTAAGAATGTGTTTGAAGGGCAGAGAGTAGTCCAGTTTGACTTCATTATAGTGAAGAATAATATGAAATAGATGAAAATGTTAATACACATCTGCCATCTACCTGGCTTTTTGCATTTGTTTCTTTTAAGAGTTCTTCTGGCCTTCATTCTATATTGTCCTCCCAAATCTTTCTTACATACCACTGGAAGACTAATCTTCCTTAGGCATACATCTAATCATGTCCTTCCTGTGCTCAATCATCTTGACTACAGAGTCAAAGGCAAACTTTCCCCCCCTGGTAGTCAAAGTTCATCACAGTGTGACAACATTCTTCGTTTTCCAGTTTGATGCATTCCTTTGGACTTTTTTTTTTGCTGAAGTAATTGGGATTAAGTGACTTGCCCAGGGTCACACAGCTAGGAAGTTTTAAGTGTCTGAGGCCAGATTTGAAATCAAGTCCTCTTGACTTCAGTGCTGGTGTTCTACCCATTGCACCACCTAGCTGCCCCTCCTCTGGACTTTTTTCATCATGGCCCTGGAATCTTTTCATACTGCAAGATCATCAGTCCTGAAACTCACACCTTCTACCCCGGAAGGGCAACCATATGATTAGAGGAGGGAATGGAGAACTCCTCCAGAAATATCCACATAAGGCCATCCATTTCTTCATTTCCCACTGGCTACCCTTCTTTGGATTTCTCCCTCATTTCTTTCCCTCCCTTATTTCAGCTTCCTTTTGTGGGTGTCTTCTCCTATTAGATCACAGACTCCTTGAAGATGAGGGCTGTCTCTCTTTCTTATTTTTATGTCCAGCACTTAGTCCAATATCAGGCACTTTGTTGTTTTCAGTTGTTTCAGTCATGTCCAATTCTTTTTTTTTTTTTTTAATCCCATTTGGAGGTTTCTTTGCAAAGATACTGTAGTAGTTCACTATTTCCTTCTTCAGCTCATTTTACAGATAAGGAAATTGAGGCAAATAAGGTTAAGTGACTTATTCAGGGTCACATAGCTAGCTAGTGTCGGAAGCCAGATTTGAACTCAGGAAAATGAGTTTTCTAAACTCCAGCCCCAGCACTTTGCTACTTATCTGCCATACTTGGCATATTGTAAGTGCTAATAAATGTTTACTAACATTCTAGTTTATTTTGTATTGTTCTCCTCTATGATAAGAGTTCAACTGGACTACTTTTTGCCCTTCAAACATGTCCTCACTTTCCCTCCAGTGCCTTTGCTCATCTTCCGTTCATCTTCAAGTATGGCATCTCTCTTTCTCTCTCCTTGTCTCTTCAACCCCCCCTCCCCCAGCCTTCTCCCCTAACACCCCCTCCCCATTCACTGGCTAAATGCTTTCCCATCAGTTAAAGTTTCATTCAAATGCTACCTTCTTTATGAAGTGATCCTCTCAGTTGGCCATGATTGTTTTCTCACATAACATTTTATTGTGTCTTTCTCCAATACAATCTCCATATAATGTTTTGCATTTTGCATCTGTGTTCAGCTTATTCTCTACTAGTTTATCAGTGTGAAGAAGGAGTAAAATCTAATCTAAACTTTTTACATGCTTCAGTACTTAATACAATGTACATAATATAAGTCTGTCAAATGAATAGTAAGTGTAAGTTTAGTGGCTCTCCTTAAATAAAGTACAGATTTGAACCCTTCCCATCATACTAGACTAAAAATTAAGCCAATTTCTTGGATTTAGAGACTTCACAGGGAACTTAAGCAACTTTAAAAGTAACCAGAACAAAAAATATTTGTGTCAGATCTGTGTTGAGTCCCAGATCTGCTACATGTTATCCCTGTGACCTTAGAAGTGTCTTACCTTGCAAAGAGGACTTCCATTAAAAATCTCCACAGATTGTTGTGAGGTGCATATGAATTAGGAAAAAAATAAGTAAACCCCCTTAAAAATGAAGGTTAGCCAAAGTCTGCACTAAGTTTCAGATGAGTTTTATTATACAATAAATATTAGGGTTTTCGAATATGAAGAAAGAAAACCAGGTAATCAGAAAACAAAGAATAAAAGGCTCAGAGAAGTACTTTTAATAGTCACATCATTTTTGGAATACCTTCGATGGCTAAAGAATTTTGGAATTGCAACACTAAAACAGACTAGCTTTCTTTTGAAAGTCAGCTCAAATATTATCTTTGTATATGACCCTCATAGGACTTTTCTTAATATATTGTCTTGCCCCATAAGCTGCCTTTTTTCCAATATATTTTATATTTATTTTATTTATCCTTATATAACTATATATTATCTCCATCAATAGGATGTAAATCACTTCAAATTAGGGACTCTTTCATTTTTTCTCTCTGCAGCATAGTTTCTGACTCACAGTAGACACTTAAAAATGCTTGAGAATTGTTTGCTTTTCATATTACGCCTTAAGATTCTTATCTGCTTTCTCTCACCTAGGGTCTCTTCCTGGTATCTTCTGCAACCTGTATATAATTCTACCCCAAATAACTTGCACAATATTCCCTCACTCTGCACTTTCTTCTTTTGATATTTCTTTTCTTCTTATTTCACAGTCACCGTAAGTATATAGCAAGTGACTTTTATTGCAGAATTAAGGAAATGGGCATGGGATTAATAGAAAAAGACCTATCAACACCAAATGGAAAATTATTTACATAAAACATTTTAATTGCTTAATACTTGATAGAAAAAAACATTTCATTCAGAAAAATGAAATTGATCATACTTTAAAAGAGAGGAAACAAGAAATTATTGATGTATGGCTGTGTATAATCAATCCACTGACTTGTTACAGCAAAGACTAATAAAGCCAGAGAGGATGTGCATTTCAAACAAGTACAATTTGACCTGTTTAAAATAGTTATTGATAGCCTGGTAGAAATTTGGTTTAGTCCAACATCTGACAATATAAAAATACCACAATAAACTCTAGTATATACCACAGTAAACTCCAAATGGACATAATTTAGATTTATCAGTTATGGTCACACCATAAACAGAGGAGAAAGAAGATACCTACAAACAAGGGAGAGAGAATTACAAAAGATAAAATAGACAATTTTTATTACATAGAACTGAAAAGCTTTTTTATAGGCAAAATAAAAAGGGGTAAAATTAAAAGAAAAAAGTTAATTGGGAAAAATCTTTGCAGTAAATTTCTTTGATAAAGGTCTGATACACAAGGAATATTCAAGGGTTCTAATTCAAATATATAAGGATAAAGGCTATTCTTTTATAGATATATGGTCAAAATATGTGCAGTTCTCTGAGGGAAGAAACCAAAGCTATCAATATCATCAATATGCAAAACTTACAAATCAATGAGAAATATAAATTAAAACAACTCAAGCTCTACCTCATCACAATTTGTCATCACAATGACAAAAAAGGAAAACAGCAATTGTTGGAAGGATTAGGAGAGCTGGCACACTAATATTCTACCTTTGAGGAGCTGTGAAATGGTTCAACCATGCTTCTAGAAAGCAATTTATTGATACACTGTAAGCTTCTTGAGGGCAGGTACTAATTCATTTTTGTCTTTGTATCCCCACAGGCTAGCACAATGCCCAGCAAATGGCTAATAAATACTTATTAATTGATTTTGAATCGAAATATAATGCTCTCTGACAGTTGCTCAGTCATTTCAATGGTGTCTAATTCTTAGTGAGTCCATTTGGGGTTTTCTTGGTACCAAAGTAGTTTGCCATTTCCTTCTCCAGTTCAGTTTACAGATGAGATAAGGCAAAGAGAGTTTTGCCCAAGGTCACACAGTTATTAAAAGTCTGAAGTCATATTTGAATTCATGAAGTTGACTCTTCTTGACTTCAGGCCCTGGCACTCTATTCATTGTGCCACCTAAATGCTTCCTCCTCCCACTTCTAACAGTACCATTCACATTTTTAAAACATTTTAAACTGACTTTAAGTTAAATTTGCTTACCTTTAGAATTGTTTCTAGTTATTCAAATAGTACAGCAAATTGATTTTCTCCAAAATCGAATCTTTCAATATAGCTAATGAATAACTAAACTAATAAACATAAACTTTATTGATTTTCCAGTTTACCAAAAAGATTTGTTAAAAAAAAATTCTCTTAGTATAGAACACCTGTTTAGACAGTTTTACTAATTACAGACCAGTCCAAAAAAGGAAGGCCAAGGCCTGTAGTCCAGCAGAAAGATTAGATGCAATTACTCCATAAAATAACTATTTAGTACAAACATTGCATAAGGAGGAGCAAAACCAAATGGGCACTTCTAGTGAAAAGAAATTCTTGAAGTCACTTTCAACTTCATTAGCATAAGAAACAGGGGTAATAGATCACTCCACAGTCTCACATCAAGTGCCAAAATCCATCATTCATGGAAATTAAGTTTGGATAAGAAGCCCAAGTCTTCTCCAAGCCATTTCTTTTAGATTTAGGCAAAGAATTCCTCTTATTTCTTACTGGTAAGGAGGAAGATGGCAACATTACAGGTGCTCAGAAAAATCACTATTACACTAAGTTTGCCAGCTGTTTAAAAAGAAATATAATAGGTGTAAGTCTAATTAACAATTCTTTACAGTGATTCAAATGTCCCCTTTTAACGTGAGGTCTCTTTTTTTATATAATAAAAGTATAGTTAAAAAAAAGTATAGTATAAAAATATAGTATAAGAAGTATAGGTTTTAAAAGTATATTAAAAATTTTCCAACACCTATTCAAACTGTCTGAGGATGATTTATTTTTTATTTATTTTAATTATCTATGTGTTGAATCAGCATATTTACTGTCATTTTCTAATCCAAGATGATATAAACAGTTCTAAATTTAGGTGAACTGAGCATTTAATACAATTTTTCTAATTCTTGTATTAAATATAGAACAAATACACACACACACATACACACACACACACACAAAGTATTGATTGAACATCATCTTCCCATATTCTTAATCCCTTCCTTTCTCTATTACATATGTTAAAATAAGGAATTTGTGATTATATTATTATTAATACACCACAATACTAAAACTTTCCCTTTTATTTTTTTTTTTTTTGAATAGGTTACCTCAAGAAAACTAGGAAGTCAACTACTAGCAATTCCAGAGTCAGCCTTTTTGCTAAACATTTTTGTTCCAACTTGTAAATATCTAGCATGGGTTACCCTCACCTTTGCTGCTACCAATTTCATCCTTTTAAATAACATTAGCCTTATGGCGACATTCATCACTACTGAACAAAAGGATTCTAAAGCCTGAAGATAATCCAATGGGGGTTCTGATGAAAGATCAACTGCTTGTTGAAATATTTGTGTTAGTGTTTGTTTGTTGCTACATTTTTCTCTCCCGTATGACTTAACTTTATCTTAATTTAACCTATCCTCATCAATACACTTAAGTACTTGCTTCCCCTTCAAAAGGTACTTGGGAGAAAGTTCTACCAACAAGTTTGTTGGTGAAAACTTGCATTGATGACAAAATTGATAGAATGGTCCTCAGACAGAAAATCAGCATGGCCCCTTTCCCTTTTCAAGGAGAGGAAGTAACTGAGAAACACTTGATCATCAGCAATGGGTATAATCCAAACACAGGCACCTCTATTTTGTACTCACAGGTGCACATTCCAAAGACATAAAAAAGAAAACAGTCTATACCAAACCTAAACTCTCCCTTCAAAAAAACTCAAACCAAACAAACCTTTCTTACATTTCACTCGATTGTGTGTTGTAGGAAAAAAAAAACAAAAACAACCAACAAATCCACAACAATACAGTACCTTTCCCTAAGATGTGAAGCTTTAGTTAAAAAGTGGAAAGGGGGGGGGGGGGAGGCTTTGATTAAAAAAGTAAAAAATTATTTCAGTTTATCACATTTCCTCCAACTTGGTTTAATTTAACTATAACTTAGATAGTTATTAGTGGGTAGAGAAGACCTGATTACTTAGTACAGCAATCATTTGTCACTCAAGTCTTCTTTCCAAAAAGCACTATGAGATTTAGAATGTGGCAAAGAGCAAGACAGTTTGATGTTTGGAAAAGTGGTGAGAAAGGCTTCATTTTCAAGGGGTCAAAAGAAAAGGGGCTTGGGCTTTTAAAAAATTGCCAAACAATTTCACCTCTCAAGTGGCTTGAGATGCAAGAACTGAGATGAGAAGAACTATTTAATCTGTACCACAAAATAAGAAAAAGACTAAAAAGATCTCTGGGATAACCAATCTGGGCCCAGCTCAAAAGAAAAGAATAGCTTCTGGAGAAAATGATCACTGTCCAATAGGCAATGAAGAAGTAAAAGGAATCCAAAGCTACAGCAGAAACATAGCTCAATTATCATGGGAATTAAAGGAACCTAGCACTACAATGAGACCTGCTCAACCCTCACAGAGCATGGGTTTTACACCTCTCTAATACATTTATCAAGTAATCTCATGTGCTATAGTTTATCTATTTGGGTCTTATCACTCTACTAGACATTAAGCTCTAGGAGGGCAGAGTTTGATGGTATCTTATCTAAACTTTGTGATCCCCCCAGTATGGAACAATACTCAGCACCCAGTAGATGTTTAATAAGTGTTTATAGGATGTACGTGTGGTCCAGTGGGTTCAGCAGTATATTTATATATTTGCTAGTGTTTCATCCCAAATTTTTGTATAAAAAAGCCTTTAGAAATCAAGCAAGATGCCACTTTCTTCCTTACCTTTCTATTCTGTATATGTGTATGTATGTGTGTGTATATATGTATGTATGTATATATATACATACATATATACACATACATATTCAATGCAATATGCATATATTATAATAGGCAATATGCATATATATATACACACACACACATACATACATACACACACACACACCTGTGTATATGTAAATATGTCCCCAATATCCACTAACTACTTGGCCTTGCAATGGATTCACTGATTTTGCTCCCTTTCCCCTATCTCACCCACCTCAAGCACTGTTTAATTTCATTATATAGTCCTGCTTGGTGTTGTTTTGGTTTCATTTGGTGAAATATCTTTCTCCTTTCCTATTTTATCCTTGTTAAAATACTGGGTATGAGAGAGAGTGATATAGACAGAAGTGGAGGGGATGGTAAAAACAAATAATAAAAATAAAAATTTAAGATGATTTTAAAAAAAGAAATGGCCTAAAATCATTCCAAAGCATTACAATCTAAATATGTAAGTCTTTTCTAAAAACAATTCTTTTCTTAAGGCTGCAGAGGAAACCTTAGGCCCAAAATTTCAAGGGGGTTGGGACACCAACCAAGACAGTAGAAAGATCAGCCTCTACTCAAGAAAGGAAAAAAAAAAATGGAGAAGAGAATGGGTGGCATCAAACTTAGTCCAACTTTTTTTTCCTGTCAAAATATCCAAAAGATTAAATGAATTATTTAACTGTACTTCCCTCTTTTCCCCAAATAACAAAAAAAAAAAAAAAAAAAAAAAAGAAGAAGAAGAAGAAGAAAGGAAGGAAGAAAGAAAGAAAGAAACAAATTCCATCATGTCTTCATAGTCTAAATCAATCTTTAGTCAGGGTTCTCAAGACAAATGACAAAAAAAAAAAAAAAAAAGCAAAAAACCCTTCCCAAATCTAAGTTTTTTGAATCACTCCTACCTTTGCCAAGTGTTCCAGATTCCTTAACGCTGCAAATAATAAAATTTCCTCTTTACAAGATAGGCTTTTGAAGTTTATTAAAAAAACAAAACAAAACAGTATCATTAAAAATAATAATAATAAATCAACCAATCTAGGAAAAGAAGCTCTCAGAATGGGTTTCCTAGAGTCCCTAGTTTCTAACCAGTTCCTCAGAAGGTTAAGCGCCAAACTCCTCCCATCTTCCTGTAGTTAACAGTTAAATGTAAGAAATATGAAGGAAAAAAAAGGCACTAAGAACATCCTGAAGACCCTGAGGCATTTTAAGAGCAGCAAAGGTTAGAAGGGCAACTCAGGAGACCAAATAGCCCTATTGTTACAGTCTCTCCCAATGACAAAGAGAGAAAGGAAAGCGATTACCTGGCTTTACCTCAATATCTTAATTCAAATGCTACTTTTTAAAAAAAGTCACTACTTTTCTAATTTGCTGCCCCAATCCTTTTTTCAGCAACTTAGCAGAGCAGTCTTCCAGTTTTGAGAAAAGAATATCTAAAGATTTGAAGTGATACAGAGCTAATCAAAAGTTTGGATTGCTACAATAAACTTATAGAAAAAATAAAAACAAAAGCCATCTGCTGAATGTAATTTGGATCCACATGTACAGTTAACTTGAATAAAATGGCAAGCCAATTTAATTCATAAAAAAACTATTTTCTATTTTTTTCTCAAAATAGAAAAAGTAAATTAGTGGAAAAGTAAATGAAAATCAAATAATGTGCCCTTTAAGATCAAATTGAATCAAAGATAAAATGTCTACCAGTATTGGATTTTAAATAACTTAGTAGTTTTTTACTTCAAGAAATTTTTATTAGTTCTTAAGTCTTCAAATAAATCATGGAACTTTTGAAAATGGAATGGATCTTAAACACCATCTCATCCACCAAAATTGGGCAGAAAGTCCAAGCTAAAATACTAGCCTGAGGTCATATGCAGAGCAGGGGTCTTCATTATCCACTAACTACTAAGCTTTTCATTGAGTTCACTGGTAATTTTGCTCCTTTCCCCCCACTCCACCCATCACAAGCATTGTTTAATTTCTTATTATGCATTTCTGCAATCCAGTCAAATTTTAATACATGAAAGCACAAAAAATCCACCAAGAGTTTGTTATTTTAAAAAAATTTTCTTTGAATCTATGAAAATCTCATATATACATATGGAAATAGTATCTTATTTGTATATAAAGTGTTGAATCATTAATTTTTCAAAAAATACAAAGGACTAGAAGTAGTGCACCAAGAAGAATAAAATGATGAGTCCCTGCCTCCTAGAAGGTTACAATTTAGCAAGGCAGCTGATTGCTGTTGTTCAGCTGCATCCGACCTTTCTTGACCCCATTCGTGGTTTTCTTGGCAAAGATACTTGCCATCTCCTTCTCCAGCTCATTTTAAGATGAGGACACTGAGGCAAACAAGGGAGTGATACAGACTGAGGCTCACTCACTATGATTATCAGTGACTTGCCCAGGATCACATAACTAGGAAGTGACTGAGGCTGGATTTGAATGCAGATATTCCTGACTCCAGGATCAATGCTCTATCCACTGCACCACCAGCTGCTTCTTGCAATTTATGTAATTGATATTTGTTCATTAACATCACATTCTGCACTCCATTTGAATGCTAAGAGTAAAATCCCTTAGGAGTGGGAAGCCGTTCACAAAGTGCAAGATCTCTTCTAGAAGGCTGAGGTTATCAGGGAGAATAGCTGAGGGATAAATTGAACCTTAAAGGATAGTTAAGATTTTCACAGCAGAAATGATGGCTAGATCACTAGAAAATATTCCACTTTGGGATGGAAGAAGCATGACTAACAGTATTGAATGGAGAAAGATAGACTAAGAAGATAATGTAATCTCTCAGGCTCTGGAACTTTAAGTTCCACATCACTAACAGACACTATTTGCATTCAAGCTTATGCAGTTCTATAAATCTCAAGGAAGCAAAAGAATTGTTCTTTATGTAATTACAAATTTATTCCTTAGTGCTATAAAATAGCACTTTAGAGAGTATTTTCTAAAACTTTTAAGGACAAATCTTTTTGGCACATTTCAAATTCCAGCACAAATCAGAGAGGAAAAAATAAAGCATTATAAGCTAGCAACATTAAAATATATGTTAGACAAAGTAAGACCATAGGTTTGGAGTTGAAAGGAGATTTAGAATTGATCTAATTCAATCCCATTTAAATTTATTTTATTTTATCTTTTTTACAGATGAAGGATCTAAAGGGAAATGATGTCCAATGTCACATGAGTTTAAGTATCATTAGACTCTAGATCCTTCTAATAACAGAGCCAGGACTTTGCTTGAGCCATAGTGAAGCTTTTCTGATGGCCAAGACCAATGAGTAATCTTTGCACTATTCCCACTTTTCCCACTTTTTCTTGCCCATAACTGGGTCAGTAATAGTTAGCTTGAGGAGAAAGTTCACATTTATTATTTAACTACTTGTCTACAATGCTTAATTAAATTTACTATACAAAGATAGAAAGTGGGAAATGCTGCAAGTGGTAGCAATGTTAAGTATACTTTAGAAAAACTTCTTGCAAAACCACAACCACGGGAAAATTAGATTTGTAATGAAAATGCTTAAAATCAATTCCATAATTCTACTCCCTCCCACTTTGAGTATATTTTCTATTGTGAATACAAATAGAACCTAATAAAATTTTACACTCTTCAATAATAATAGCTAATATTTAAATGGTGCTTTAACATTGGCAAAATGCTTTATAAATATTGTCTCATTTTATCCTCATGAAATTCCCTGGAAGATAAATGCTATGTAAAATAACAACCCCATTTTATAGACTAAGTAAGGAGGAAAAGAGAAGTCAAGTGATTTGTCTAGAGTCACATAGATAGAAAGGAGGAAAAGCCAAATCTGAACTCTGGTCTTCCAGATTCCAGATTCAGAGCTCTTGTTACTAGTTTAATCTCACTAGAATGAATGACAATATTTGGCTAAGCCAGAAAGAAATTTTAAAACATTGGCTTTCACTTGTCATGTGGTATGCCAGATATGATCATCTTTTTGCAAAAATACTGAGGCTCGCTCACCATGGTTATCTAAGTTTAAAGCAATCTGCAGTCAAAAAGAAACAAAATATTTGTCTTCTGTTATGCCAATATTTAAGCCAGATGCTTTCATTCATAAATTACCCACAGATCTTAGAACCATATTTATAGCTTCATTAAAGCAACCAGCAATCCCTAACACAAACTTACTCAACAGTTGCTAAGTTTTCTGCTCTATGTCCTATGTTCTATTGCTTTTTAGAATCTTTTATTTACAAAACTGTTTAGAAGTGACTTATAACTTCTCAAATTAAAAGAAAAGATCCTTCAAATTATGTTCCATACTCAAAAGGAAAAACATGAATGTGGTTAAATTTTAACAATGGAAAGGCAAACGACTATTGCTATATCCTTAAATTCTTCAGATTACCTTACTCTTAAGAGTAAGACACAGCTGAATTCCTTGCTTATTTTTCCAATTCCAAACATTCCTAATCATCTTGCCACCCAGATCTAAAAGCACTTAAATTTTGATGGGTTAAGAAAATATTTCGATCCTTTTAGCAAATAGAGAAATAATTTTTTTTTTCTTCTAAGGGACAGGGATGTGAGAATAAGGTATGATGACTGCTGAATAACCTTTCCAAATTCCTGACATCAAAAAGAAATCTAATGAGTGGGTTGCCAACAGAAGTGTGTAAGAGCCTTTAATCACAAACTCAATACCACTGAGAAACTACTTAGAGTACACCTACAACAAGAAAAGAAGAAAAGGTTGCATTGTTTCCAAATTACTCTCTTATTCTGGGATGCTTGAAATTGTATTTGACTTTCAGAAAAATTTTTAAAAAACCTCTAATTTACAAACATCAGGGAAGCAACGAGACATAGTAGGAAAACCCCAGGATTCGAAGTAAAAAAATTTGGCCTCTATCCTGGTTTTTACACCTGCAAGACCTTAGTAGGTCATGTGACTTCCTGGCTCCTCAGTTTCTTCATCTATAAAATGAAAAGTTTGGATAACTTGACTGCTTTAGCTTCTAAATCTATGTTCCTATGCTGGAGAATAGAAGGCAAACCAAGTGAACATTAAAATAAATTAATTTATTTTCTTTTATCATTGCTTCTTATAAAATGTCAAGAACATTATAAATAATTTCTAGAGTGCAAAAAAAGGGGGAATTTAGCACTTGGAAGATGATGTCCCTAAAAGGAGGAACATAAAAGTTAATAATGCATAGAGCTTTCCCTTGAGGATTCTAAGTTAATCAATGGTTTGCTTTTATATAGCTCTCTAAATTTTGCAAAACATGCAAGATATATTTTGTAATTTGATCTTTATGCCAACCCTCAAGTAGGTGCAATTAGCATTCTCATTTTACAGATGAAGAAACTGAGGTTAGGAAGGTTATGAGGTTTGCTCAGGATGATAGAGGAATTAGAGCACTTTATCCCTGTACCATTCTGCTTTATATTCAATTTTGTCTAAATTTCTAGATTATTTAGTTATCAAATGTTATCAAAAACAGATATGTATTAATGAAATATAGTATTAGATGTTAGAACATGTTTCAATATGTCTTTCCATAAGGGAAAGAGTTTGATGGAAAAAAAGTGAGTTGAAAAAGTTAGACAATTGTTACAAAAATCAATCGTCTTTTTTTGGCTTTATTTCTGTCTTTCTATGAAGTGACAGCAAACTAAAATTCTGGTTATATATGACTGCTGAGTAGTCTATTTATTTATTTATTTTAGCATTCATTAAAAAAAAATTTTTTTTGAGTTCCCAGTTCTCTCCCTTCCTTCTCCATCTTCTTCTCCATCCATTGAGAAGCCAAGCAATATGATATCAATATCAATTTCCATGCAAAACGTATTTGCTGGGGAGTCATTAAAAAGGTAGCATGTGTACAGGAAAAAGGTGAGAGCTAGAAATAAAATGGGGCTATGATTTCCATTTACCTCTGTCATTTGAATGAATGGGAGGCTTTAATGGTCAACCTCTGCCTACTTCATAGTGTAGTTCAGCTAAGAGGAAATTTAACACACGAAGTGCTTATGTATATGATGTCTCTACCTAATTTGCTAACTGTTCCCATGTTAGTTTTAACTTTTTTAAAATTTAAAAATAGATGCAAAGGTACACTGAAGGGAAAAGAGACTGTTACTCCTTATGGATACCATGTTGATTTTAAAACATATACTACTTTTTGACCCAGAAGTTTTATTTCTAGGCTTCCACTAACTCAATGAAGGAATAGATTTTTTTAAAAACCCACATATACCAAAATATTTAGAATGGCATTTTTTTTGATGGTTGCAAATATTGGAAACAAAGTAGATGCCAATTCATTGGGAAATGGAGAAACAAAATGTAGTACATGAGTGTAAAGCAGTATTAGAATGCTATAAAAAATGATGTATGTGACTGACACAGAGAAGCATGGAAAGATCTCTGTGAACTGATACAGAATAAAATAAGTAGAACTAAGAAAATAATCTACAATGACAACAGCAGTGTAAATTTAAAAAAAAAAAAAATGAGCCATACACACAAAATACAAATCAAAGGGAAATGTTTTAGAAAAGATAAGCATTGGTTCAAAAGAAGAGATATGAGAAGGCACTCCCATTCCATCCTTAGAAAGTGGTAGGGGACTTGACAAATGTCACACACTTTGTCCATATTTCAGACTCTTTGATGCATTAATCAGTTAAACTGACTTCCCCCCTCTTCTCTTTTGTTTTGTCTTTAAAATATCAATTTTTATTAGGGATGGCTCTGGCAAGAGGAGTACAGGAAGAAATACTACAGGAAATTATGGGGATGTAAAAATAAAAGCAAAAGACCAATAAAAATGTATTTTAAAAATGCTAAAAACAAAATTAAATCCTATGTAATTAAAGAAGTCAAAAAACATTTCATTAAGTTGCTGCTCCAAGCTAAATGCTGTGCTAATTTTGGGGAAAGGGGAAGGCAAAGAAAGCCAAAAACTAGTCTCTGCTATCAAGTAACCCACAATCTAATGAGAAACAAACTAAGAGTCTTCTTCCTCCAATTAACTGAGTACTAAGCCATATAAAGAACATTTGATCTTGTCACCAGTCCTTAGGGACTTATTTGACAAAGGAAAAAATATTGAAAAAATATTTACCATACTATCGATATGAAGTTAAAACTGCAAAATACCATTATCAGAATTAAACCCAATTGCTTTTTTCAACCCAATTGTTTTCTACCAGTCTCTTTGCCTTGATCACAGGTTCTTCCCTACTTGCTAAAAAAAAATGCTTCTAAGCTATTCTTGTAAAAAGATACTATGGAATTTATTCTAAGCCTGGATAGTATATTTTCTTTGTGTGTGACAAAGACTATAAACTTTGAAAATGTATGTAAAGCGTCTCACTAACTCGACACACTGTTGAATGTTCTTTTTGGAAAAAATCAGTTTCCAATGAACATTTCACATATCATTTAGTATCTAAAGAAGCAGAAGCATATATGCAGGATCATAGGTCTGGAAGAGAGCTTAAATAATGCAATCTAGTGCAGAGTCTTCCTTTAGAGATGAGGAAACTGAGTCTTGGGTGATTATCCAAGGTCATACAATATTAAAAGTGCTAGATCTGTCTCCAGACTAAGGCAAACTTTTACCTATTAGGCTGCCTCAACTATTATTTCATTTCATCCAGATTTCCTCTCTCTTCACCTTCCTCAAGGTGTAAAGCTATCAAGTTTGGTAACATTAATTCAGACCAAAATCATAGATTTAAGTAATTTTTAAAAGTACTCAAAAATTATAAGCCTGAATTCTTAAACATGTTCATTCTATATAAGAATAGGTTGAAAATAATTTTTAAAAAATAGTTCTCTGGTCAGGAATCATTGCTAGATTTTAGGCATTTGTTAGTAATAACCAAGGAAGTATTTTTTAAAAGAGACATTGGTGAGAGGTTGTATGAGCACAATAAAATTTTGACATATTCTAAAGTTTGATGGTTTGGCTGTCTAAAGTGTGTGTGTGTGGGGGGGGGGGGCAGTACATTCCATACTGTTAAAATTCCTAAGATAAACAATGGGCTTCCAATAAGCATCTGAAAGAAACAAGACTTTGTAATGAGAAATTTGAAAAACAGCATTTTAATTTTAGATATTATCAACTAAAGATGTTCTCTAAAATTAGTTATTCTTAATTATTTCTGAAACCTAGGTTGGAAATGACTTTTCCCTTTAGACAGTGTTGTATCTTTACTAATTAGAGAACACAATTCAGGGTCAAAGAAATATCCAATCCAAAAGGAGAGATTATTTTGTGTACAGATATACAGCATTAGGAAGAAAGTATAGGAAGAAACATGGAAAAGTTAACAAACCGGCTCTTTACCGGTATATATCCTCTGGATTTTATTAATTTACCCTTTTTACTTAAGCTCTTCTATTTTATTACAGCAGAGAGTTTGTTCAATTATTCTCTTTTGAAAGCCTGTTCCTCTGTCCTGCTGAGTAGTGGTTCCAGCAATTACTGCACACTAAAAAAGGCTCCAAGGTAGAATTGTTTGGAAGTTGGTCCCTTATCTCCTCCCTCCCCCCTCCATGTCTTTTAGTCTCGGATTTCCAGAAAACGCGGTGTATACCAACATTCTTTAAGAGTTCCACTTTTTTTTCCTACTTTCCCTGAAAGAGTTAGTGCAATAACAGAAACAAAAATCAACACCAACTTTTCTGACAACTCTTGGAGGGCCTTGAGTTAATTAGTCAAATACTGTTATCATCTGAAAGAGCCCCTCATGAATTTATAGACTCAAACTGTAGTTGTGATAAGGGCAGGAATGATATTAACTTTGGTGGTTGTGGGATGGGATGTGGTTGTTGAACTGCTGAAGTTGGCGATTTTCCAAATTTTTTCAGTTTAGCCTATCAACATGCTTGTTGCTAACCAGAGAATCATAAAAAGGTGGGCCAAAGAAGGTAGTTTGGGGAAAGAGAGATAGGGAAAGGAGGAAAGATTATCACTACTTAAACTTTCAGTTGGGCGCACCTACTTCACCTTCAAGGAAGAGTAGGGGGAAGAAAGAGTTTTTCTCATTTGTTATAGTTTTTATTAGGGGCCAGAGGAAAACCCGAGCTTTGAAACCCAGAGATACAACTCCTTCTCAGTGCCAGAAAGTAAAGCCTTTGGCTCCGTGCCACGAAGCGGGTAGACACGTTAGTTAGCCGGGTGCCACAGTCACTGATGCTGGATATTTGGCTGTGGATAACATAAAAACTAAATTCCTTTTTCTATGCCTCTGTTCTCCCATTCCCCACTACAAATTCTCCCAAAATCTGACAAAAGCTTGTGGGAAGGAAGAAAGAAGGATCCCAATTAAAGCAAACACAAATTCTGGGATCTTCGTGGAGTCCTATGTTTATAAATACTGGTATCTGCGGCGCGGAAAGGGCTAAGAGGAAGCATTCAATCAGCAACTAAGGATGGAGTCCCTGAAAACTAGAAAGAGATGGGGGATGGGTTCCTCTGTATGCTCTTTTCCTCTAGACAAAGTATCGCACAACTTGCTTCCTCTAATTTCCATCCAGATAGTACGAATACAATTACTTTTAAAAATTGATTTATTTATCTGATCCAACTTGCAATCACTTCGCCTGAAGCTTTTCACCAATCCGACCTGAAAAGGAACATTTTGGCAAATGTTTGTAGATGTATAGAAAGGAAATAGGCTGGAGGAATCCTATCCGCACGTCAGCGTACACCTCACAACCAGTGAGTATGGAGAGCCGCACGCATATTGGCGAGAGCCTCATGTTACGCAACTTGTCTAAACACCGAGCAGTAAAGTGGCCCGCAATCGACTAGAACTCAGGGGGATGAATTATGTTATGTCCTTTCTGACCAGTTAAATGGGTTTGCCCACCGGTCGGAGTTGGAATCTAGGACAAAAAATTTCAGCCTTACCTTGAACAGCTTTCCGCGGTTCTCCTCCATCGAAAGACCTAAACAAACACAGCCCAGAAAAGAGATCGTGTAAGTTTCACCTTCAGTCTGGCACTTCTGCTGAGCGGATCATCTTTACCCTTTTCCCACCGTTTTTTAAACTAGAGTAGCAATATTTCCGAGGGTACGTTAAGGCTGACCCTAAAAGCCCCTTCCCTTGCCCACCTAATGTGGATATCCCTGCTCCCCTTCATTTGATATCATCTTGGAAAAGATGGATAGAGTAAATGAGTTTGGGAAATAAACCGGATCTCATTCGTATTTCAATCCGTCCTAATAGGCGATAACCTGGTTGCACGCAATTGTAACTCCAAACAAAAGGTACAGGTAAATAAAACTCTCGCTTCTCTTCTTCTATCACGAAATATAAAATTATAGTTAATACTAATTTTTACCAAAAGAGAGATGAATTGTCAACATTTACAGAATATTTGCAAATTGAGCAAGAATTGAGATCCTGCAGTTAATATTTCTTAACTTTAATCTTAAACATAATTGTCCTTCCCTAAAACGGCAACTATGCCTCCCGAATTTTTAATCACGGTGTGTGTGATATGAATATGAATGCAGGATAGAAAAGACCTCCAAAAGAGAAAAGAGCTCTTTATTAGAAAACCTACTCCCACTTTCCAGTCCCCCTCATTTCGTTTTAAATGGAGGGCCTCTCCACCCCGCCACCCCCCACCTGCACAAGTCGGCCCAAATCCAGCCAGACGTAAAGCAGGAAATCAGACTTTCTTCCAAGTTGCTTCTTTTCAAATTGCAGGGATGTGTAAACCTAAATGACAAAACACCTCCACTGAATGCAAACTAGGCTTTCAGTGGAGAAACTCCCGTTTGGCTACTCTCTGTGTCGGATTACACAAACACACCTGAAGGCAGACTGGAGAGAAACTGGGGACTAAAACTGGTGCTGGTGGTGGAGTGGGTAGAGTGTGGGCTGTTACATCTAGTTAGTTTACACCTGTTCTCTATCATCGGTTTTTTGTTTTTGTTTGTGAAGAGGGATGTTGGATGTTGGCAGTGTGTAACATATTAAAAGAAAAATGGTTTTGGGAGAACAAAATACTATCAAATTATGTTTGTTTCGTTAAAACCTAGGATTTGGGGTTTTTTATTTTTTGTTAAATAGAATTAAATATAAGCCATGGTTCCAGCCACTGTTAGAAAGTTGAAATTGGTTGGGGTGAGGGAAGCTCAAATGTCTCTTGAAATACAATTCGCACTATTGTAAGAAATCTTCAAAGGGAAAGAACTGAAGTTTTCTTCTGCTTGACTGTAGAGAGAGGACAAACCCAGTTATTGGAAGAAAGTTCCAGGTAGCCCCCGAGGCCACTCACTCACCTGCCGTCTCCGCTGTTAGTTAAGGAAAGGCGACTGCAGCTGCACCTGGACCACCTTGCCAATGAGATCCCCTCAGCTGCATCCTCTAGATTGAGGAAGAAACGATTTAGTTGCTTCTTTTCCTCCCTCCCTCCTTCCTCTCACTTATTATACTTGAATATAGGAGAGTAGGGATCCTATATGTTGGTCTCCTCCTTCCTACCTCCTCGCAGTGGGCACTGAATAAAGCCCACCAAATAAATGACAAAGGTTACACCCAGACAATCTCACACCCACCTATCCACTCACTGACCTCCCTTCCTCTGCTTAGATGGAAACGAAGGGGTGCTCCCGCTAAGCCTAGTTAAATGGACTCTAAAGCACTTTCTTCTCCCCGGGGCAGGGGTGGTGGCTCACTGAGTGAAAGTGAGAGTATGGAAAGCAGTTCACAGCTTTATCTGTGTAGGTGTTTAGGACCTTTTGGAAGGGTGAGTGAGAGAGAGGGAGAAGATGGGTCCTGCGAAGCAGATGATGTTCTCGCGGCAGCCTAGCCAGTCACCCAGTTTTGCTAGCCCCCTAACCTCCCGCCAGACAACTTGATTGACAGAAAATCGTTTCCCATCCTCCAAACTGCTCAAACACCTCCCCCCCACCCCCAATCTGATTGGGCATCTGGGTCTTGTCACGTGATTCGGGATTACCATCCCTTCTTTCTTCCTTCCTCCTTCCCTTTCTATTCCTTTGCCCATTCTCCTCTTGCTTCTACAAGCTTTCCTCCCTACCCCCTTCCCATAAATTCACTTTCACTTTTAACTCCCCGGGAACCGAGAAATGGATTCCAGAGAGGAGGGAAAAAATTCTTAATGAATTTGAGGGAAGCCTGGTGTCTCATCCAGTTCCAAATCCAATAGAGAATTTACGGGGGGAAGGCGAGGGGAAATGGAGGAAAAAGAGGGGGTACAGAGGAAATAGTGGTAGAGGCATTACATGAGGACGTAAATTTCCAAGGAAAGAAAAGTGAAAGAACCGAGTGATCCCCACCACAGACTGGTATTCCATCCTGTCTCCTTGAAACTACGGACTCTTTAGCTGAGCAATACGCCCAATAATGTGGGTTGAGCCCTAATTGTCGACGGAAAATTGAGGCAAGCGACGGGAGAACTGCATTAATAGGATTGCAGATGTGGAACCGGAGGGGACTTTGGGAACTTGGGAATCTGCATTTCTCATTTTACAGATTAGAAAATTGGGCACAGAGAGGTTGTTACTCGGTCAGGTCACACAGCGAACACGATCTAAAGTAGCATTTGAATTCAGGTTTCCTGACTTGAAATCTCGAGCTCTATTGACTACACTAATATATTCATGTAGTTACTCTAGTGTTTGTAGAGCACTTCCTATATATTATTTTGTTTGATCGTCCCAAAGTCCCTATTATTATATCTATTTATTACAGATGAGGTTAAGATGCAGAGAAATTCCATGATTTTTTTAGAACCAAACAACTAGCAAGGGCATCAGTAATAGAAAAGCTATTCCGATCGTCCTGACTACACATCCACTCCATAATCAAATTATTAGGTGATGCACTGGATAGAGTTCAACCAGGAGACAGGAAGACAAGTTCAAATTTAGATTCAGACTCTTACCAGCTGTGTGACCTTCCTTGGGAAGGTAACTTTAACCCCTGTTTGCTTCAGTTTCCATATCTGTTAAATGGGGATGATAATAACTCCTACCTCCCTGAGTTGTGAGAATTAAATGAGATAATAATAATTGTAAAATTATAAAAATGTTAATCTTTACTACTAGAAAGGGCAACTCAATCCATTCCCTTATAACTCTGCTCACTATCCCAAACCACAATACTCCTCCAGGGTCACCATATCTTGATGTATATCCCTCTATATGAAAGCATCTTGAGGGAAGTGTCATTTTCACTTTTGGATTTGTGTGCTCAGTATTTAGAACAGTGCTTGCACATAGCAAGCTTTTTTTTTTTTAATGAAAGAATTTTTATTGACTTTTTTTGTTTTTACAGCACCTAGATTTCCTCGTTTCCCCTATTCTTTCCCTCCCAAATAGCTATCTCTTAAAACTAATATTTTTAAAAAGAAAAAAAAAAGGGAAAACAATCAGCCTATCAATACCTTGAAAAAATCTGATATTGTATAAAAATTTCATATTTAAAGATATTCTATTTCTCTACAAAAAAGTGGGTTGAGCTGTTTTCTCATATCTCCTTTTTAGGGACTTTTTTTTTTTTTTTTTTTTTTTTTACAATTTTGCAACATTTATCTTTGGTTTTTAGTTATTAGTCTTCCCACAACATTGTAATCATTATGTATTGTGTTTTCTTGGTGCTACTTCCTTCACTTCGCATTCATGTATATAAATCTTTCTATACTTCTTATCAGGTTCATCAATTTACCCAACACAGCAATATTCCATTCCATTATTTGTTTAATTATTCCCCATTCAATGAGCATTGACTCTGTTTCTAGCTATCTCTAAAAATGCTACTTCAAAATATTTTGGTGAATTTGGGGACTTTTTTTTAGTCAATGACTTCCTTGGAGTGCATGTCTCTTTATGGGACTTTTAAGGAAAAGGGTATGAAATATTTAACATGTACTGGTCATCCTGCCATCTAGGGGAGGGAGTGGAGGGAAGGAAGGGAAAAATTGGAACAAAAGGTTTGGCAGTTGTCAATGCTGTAAAATTACCCATGCATATAACTTGTAAATAAAAAGCTATAATAATAAAAAAAAGGGGTATGAAGATTTTATCTATTTTATTTGCATAATTCCAAATACTTTTCCAGAATAGTTATACATTCTACATTCTACATAGTAAGTACTTGATAAATACTTTTTTCATTCATTTATTCACTATTCTGCCTCTGGATTGCTACTAATTGTAGACAGCATCTTCTCAATAAACTGGTATAAAGTGAGAGTCTTCTTTGTGGAATATTAAATTTGCATCAGTATAGCCCTCTTGTATGGCCTCATACCAGAAATTCATTCCTCTTGCTAGAGAAGAAAAAAAAAAGGAGTGTATTTTCACTCCTTAAAGGTGACATAGTGGGGGTAACCTTATCTAATTGTCAAATTATCAACGCTTTTATAGCATAGGACACAAGCACAGCTTAATTTATAATCCTTTTATTGAATTGATACTGTTTTCCAAATTTTCTGAAAGTTCATCACAATTGAACAATACAACATTTCTATGATCCAAATTTAGTCTATGTGAAAATACTGACATGACTGAAACTCTATTTCAACACTATATTTCAAAGCAAATTGTGTCTTTGGAAACAAAATGTCTTCTTTTTAAATAATGACTATAGCCCTGGGGAATGACATGTTATGTATCCCTTCAATAATTCAAAATACCAAATTCAAGTCCCTCTACCCCTTTTGCTTGCTATTTAATCCTGAAATTTGATTAGTAAGAAAAGGAAACTTATAAAACAATTTGCTTCAATAGTGTCTTGTGATAGCAAGTTCAACTAACTAATTATATGTTATTTTCAAAGTATTTCCTTGCATTTGTTTTGAATATGCAGTATTGCCTTTAAATGTCTTTAAATATCCCCTTGTAATTTTACCAAATGAAAGGGTAGATAAGTTTACCTCATTGATGTTTTCTATGGGACAGGGCCTGTGATTTCATTTTTATAGGGTGAAGAAACTCCTCAGTCAATATAGATTGGCACCTTCTGCATTGCAACTTAAACTCTTAGAGAGTTGATTTTCCCCCCTATACCACTGATTATTTCCAATTAAACATTGTAAGGTAGGTGTGTGTGTGTGTGTGTGTGTGTGTGTGTGTGTGTGTGTGTGTGTGTGTGTGTTTGGCAGAGTAGCTTACTTTTCTGGGCAATAATTGAAAAGTCACTTGCAAAAAAGTGAGCATTATAACAAAAAGAAAAATCAGTAGAATAAATTGGAGAAGAAAATTCTTTTATGAGTAGAAAAATTCCTATTTATTCTTAATTCTTTCAGAGAACTCCGAGTTCTTATGTATATTGTCAAATCTGTTCATCTTCCTTCTTAAATGTAGTTACTCTTATCTCTATTTTTTTTTAAATTAGGGGATCTGCAATATTAGTTGCATATCCTGTCTTTTAAGATTAATATCCCAATCATTAAAAAATAAAGCAATCAAATTCCTTGCCATCTCCTCCACTTAAACATTGATTGTGGGTAGTATTAGCTACTAGGATAGAGCATGGATAGAGTGTAAGGCCTAGGGATAAGAAGACTTAGCTAGTTCAAATCTGACTTCAGACACTAGCTGTGTGACTGAATAAATCACTTAACCCTGTTTCCCTCAGTTTCCTCGTCTGTAAAATGATCTAGAGAAAGAAATGGCAGACTACTCCAGGAAACCCCCAGATGGGATCATAAAGAATTTGACCCAGTCAAATAACAAGTATTTAGCACCCAAACCTTCCTTTGAGGAAGGGTAAATCAACATTATAAACATGTAAAGCACTCAAACTACAAAAATGAGGTAGGAAATGTAAGTAAAATCAAGATACAGCAACTGAAGTGATTTTTCATAATGTTGTATAATAAGTAGGAAAGCCAGGATTTGGTTGCAATTCTCTGGATTCAAAGCCATCCATCATAAGACACTTAAAAATTGTTTATGGAATCCCTTAGGCAAATTAAACAAGTAAGGTAACCAAAGGACCATTGAAAAGCAAAAAGATAATATAACTGAAGACAATTTGTGAATCCTCTATTGCTACTGTGAAAATGCCTTAATCCAGATATATAAAACACATCTAGAAGATTTACATAAATTCCTAGGTTCTATCTGAAATCTTAAGAGTCTTTTCATGATGTTAAATTACTCTAGTTAGTTCCTATGTCTCCAGGGCTGTTTTATAATGTTTTCCGTCAAATCATATGATTGAATATGGAGGAAACCTGAAGTAAATATAGCATGGGGGGGCGGGTCTTAAGTTTATATTTTCTTAAGAACTGAGCTGCAAGTGTGACGAGTATGGAAATATGTTTAGAAGAATTGCACATGTTTAATCTATATCGTATTGCCTGCTGACTTGGGGAGGGAAGAAGAGAGGGAGAAAATTTTGGAACACAGAGTTTTGCAAAGGTGAATGTTGAAAACTATTTTTACATGTATTTGAAAAAATAAAATACTATTAAAAAGAATTGAGCTGCAAATGAATTGTGACTAATAAAAATAATAAAGGTGGTATTTGAATAGAATTTGAGGTATAATAAGTACTTTATTTTCATTTATTTTCTCTTTTGTGTTTCCTAACCATATGAACAAAGTACTCCTTACCAGCATTTTACAGATGAGAAAGCTACCACTTGTAGATGTGAGTTGATTTGCACATGGTTATCTAAATAGTAAGAGTTGGAAATGAGATTCTGCTTCATTCATTCAAAGGCAGTGTGTGGGGCATGTGTCTGTTTTAAATACAGTTCACATCCCATTGCCAAGAAGTCTGAATCCTGTTGTTGCACTGGAATTTTGTTTTGTTAGCAAAACGTTGTTTAAAATAGTAACTTTTTTTTTCTACTCGGAGGTTTTTTTTTTTTTTTTTTTTTTTTTTAATGGTTTGATGTATGGTTGTTTCCAAGATAGAACTATGTAGAAGAAATGTTCTAGGAAAGTGTAAAGAGGTGATTGAGACAAGAATAGAAGTCAAGAAATTTGTCTTCTGACTGTACCATTTTATTTAGTAGTTGGAAAATTACTTAGATTATCTCCCTGGTTTTCATGTAGGACTAATAGGTGCCCTGTGTGAAAATACAATAATTTGTGATTTCCTATTTATATTTTATTATTCTAAATTCAGAATCTCAAAATCCAAACCCACAATAGAGTCCTTACTTCACAACTTGAAACCGGTGGTGGAGGCCACAGAAGGCTCCCTTTGCTTTTAACTAGAAAATGATGGGGAAGATCAAAGTAAAGCAGGGCTCAGGATGTGGGAGTAAATTCTTTTTATTCTAAACTATTTTTGAGGGAGGTGAGAGATGGATGTTAAAGATGATGCAGATTTTTCTGTTTAGATTCTCTGTTCTAAACTAGAGAATTGATGTCTAGGTGGAGGAATATAAGGGGAAGAAGAAAGAGCAGTAAAGGTGTCATAAAAAATTGATAAACTATGAATAGGAACTTTCATTATACCTTTCCCTCCCCCCTCCAAA
This sequence comes from Antechinus flavipes, assembly GCF_016432865.1. Lineage (NCBI taxonomy): Eukaryota > Metazoa > Chordata > Mammalia > Dasyuromorphia > Dasyuridae > Antechinus > Antechinus flavipes. The sequence goes on along the minus strand of NC_067401.1, from coordinate 283,064,037 downwards.
AGTTTAGCAATATCTGATAACCAGTAAAAGTACCAGGTTTTCTGAAGGGCAAGACCTGCTAGGAGAAAGCAATAATGTTCTATTCTGAAAATTCAGTGTGGAGGGGGAGAGGACAGAGAGAAAGACAAAGAGAAAGCAAGAGAGAGAGAGAGAGAGAGAGAGAGAGAGAGAGAGAGAGAGAGAGAGAGAGAGAGAGAGAGAGAGAGAGAGAGAGAAAGAGAGAGAGAGAGAGACAGAGACACAGAAACAAGAGAGAGAGATACAGAGAGAGATAGAGCCAGAGGGAGACAGAGAAAGAGAGAAAGACAGGGAGGATTACAGAGGGAGCAAGAGAGAGAAAGGGAGAACACGCAGAAAATAGTCGTAAGTACGTGTGTATGTTTTAAAGACAGGAAATGTTTTTCTCAAAAACCGCTTTGCAGTTTCTCCATCTGGTGAAATAAAATAAGACAGATGCCTCCCCTCCCCCATCACATCCAGCAACATCATCACCGTATCAAGCCAAAAATTGGTATTTAGAGGGAGTAGGATCTTTGTAAATAAAAAAAGCCTTTTTTGATATACTGCAAATATTCCATCCTTAAGATGATCAAGCACTTTCGGTATTAAATGAAAAAGTCTTTCAGTTAACAGAAAGGTCACTGTTACCTTGGAGGAAGCCTTCCTTGTTTCACTAACTTCCTTTTAAAACTTTTCTCCCTGATTTTATTTTTATCTGCTAGGGAGGCCAGAGCAACCTTAGGGAATGACTCCGTTCTAATTGTGTCTTTCCAAGTCCCTTGAGATCCATGTATTTTCATATCTACTAATTATACTTAAATGACCGTTGTTTCCTTGTTTCTGGGAAGAAAAGGCACCAAAACAAACCCGGACAAATTGACTTTTTGGTGCCTTTAAAAACTACTACAACTAACTTCTTTCCAGTTTTCTAGTCATCCAAAAGTTATGCCTGGCTTCTGTATGCACTTTAAGTTTCTGCGCTGAGTGGAGCTGAAATCACCGACTAAGGATTTTTACCAAGATCTTTCAAAATCAGTGAAATCCCCACAGCGACTGCTTCCCCTGGGGACTTTAACTTGCTTTCAGGGTGAAAACTGATTTCTTTCCCCGAGATAAACTAAATCCCTGGCCAGCTCAGGCAGCAACCCCGGTCTTCGGGATACCAAAAGTCTTTGGTGGGGTAAGGAGAGAGATGCGTGGCAGCGCTGGGACTCCCAAGTGGACCACATAGAGAGAAACATTTCCTCAGATTTCAAAAAGAGGGAAGTCCCACAATCGTCTTCTATAGAGCATCTTTTCCCATCGCAAACTCGTGTTTCCCCTACCTCTTGACAAACCTCAGAACAGCGATATGAAGAATCCCTACTAAAAACTCCCAAGCGTTTTCCTGCTCCACTTACTGAGCTTCGGAAAATGTTCCGGTTACTGTCCTCTAAACGTTCAGATCTCGGTGTTTAATTACCTTCTCACACCAGTAAAAGAACAGAACTATTGAGCGGATTACAGCCTTCGGGGATTTTAAAATTTTTTAATTTTTTTTTAACCCTCTCCGGACAGAAATCTAAGTTACAAAATAAAAAAATCCCCCAGCCTTCCTTAGGGCCTTTAAGCAGGAGGAAACAGTCCCGAAGATGACATAGCTTTTATAGTAACCCCAGTATATTTTTTCGGGGTGGAGGATAAGGGAAGGAGAAGAGGAAATTGGGCAGAAATTTAGGCATAGGTTGGAGGCAGTATCATTTGAGTTTCATGGGTTAAAATTTTCTTGCCTGGTCTTGTAATGAAGAGAGTCATCTGCACCTAGAGAGAGGACTGAATGTGGATCACAACAGAGCATTTTCACTTTTTTTTTTTTGTTTGCTTGCATTTTGTTTTCTTTTTCATTTTTTCCCCCTTTTGATCTGATTTTTCTTGTGCAGCATGTTAGTTGTGGAAATATGTATAGAAGAATTGCACATGTTTAACATATATTGAATTATTTGCTGGGGGGAGAAGGAAAAATTTTGGAACACAAGATTTCCAAACGGTGAATTTCGAAAATTATCTATGCATATATTTTGAAAATAAAAAGCTTCAAAACAAAACAAAACAAACAAAATCTTCTTGCCTGCTTTGAGGAAGGGAGCCTTCCTGGAAAGGTTAGATGGTCAGAGAATCTAAAGCAAGAAGTGATTTCAAATCATGGACTACAAAATCTTCATTTGACAGATCAGGTAACTGAGGTAGAGAATTTAAAGGTCTTTTTCCAAGTGCTGGAAGGGAGTTGAATGGTAGAGCTGGGATTTGAATCTATGTCCTTGGATTCCAAACCTGATAATCATTTTAGTGAAACATGCTACCTGGAAAGTGATCAGACCACAAGTATAATGGATGAAAATTTGAGCCTGCCAGTCAGGAGTGCCAAGAAACCTCTGATGTTTCAAGGATCAAGCAAACAGAAGATCAAGGAAGATGGTCGATTGCTGATCTCTCTTTTCCCTGTATGCATACTCTGCTACAAATTCCATCTGGGCTCACCTTGGTTGTAAATGAATACATTGTTGGTTATATTATCTGATCTTTTTTGGTCATTTGGCATACCAGTCAGTCTTTGCTAATTTTTTTTCCTTTCCTTGATCATCTCTGCTCACTCTCATGTTCACTATTTTTTCCCCCCTAAAATTGCCTCTCACCTTCTGCGGTTCTTAGGACTCTCTGGGCCAAACAGTGGCATTTTCAAAAATGTTTGGTGAAATTTGAGATATTGGTTTTTTGAGCTCAAAGCCAAATTGATTTTCTGATGTGAAGTTCAGACTTTAAAAAATGTATCCATGACATAAAGATAGCATTCTGGCACTCTGAATACATTAAGTGCGCATGTAGCAAGAAGACAGACATAACTGTATATTTGTAATTGGCTATATGTTTGTGCAGATAGTCCAGAAGCGTATCTAGATATTCTTTGGCATGTATATAATGATTCATAGATAATTAGGCCTAGAAGAGGTCTTCAAGATGATCTCAATGTTAGAGATAAACTTCTTTAAAAATGAGGAAAATGAGGATGAAATGACATATTTAATATTACATAGCTAGATAGTAGCAAAGATATAACTAGAATCGAGATCTTCAGCTTCCTAATTCATTGTCTCATCAAAGAATCTCAGACTTGGAAGGGACTTTGTATGCTATAGAGTCTAATTAGACCCTAATTGTGATTCTTTTCTACACTTATCAAAATAAGTGACTATATAGCCTTGAAGACAACTAGTGATGGGGGAAAGGGAATCTTTTTTACTCCTGCACAGTCCAAATTATAAAATTTCTCCTCCCCTTGCTCATATTAAACCTAAAACTGTCTCACTACAATTTTCACCTATTGATATTAGTTCTGCTTTTGGGAACTAAGGAAAATAAATCTAATCCATATTTCATGTGATAATCTCTTAAATATTTGAATACATAAATCTTTTCTTCTCTAGACTAAATGTTTCAGCCAATTGATTAGTTTGGACAAGGGAATACTTCTGGACCATACAGCAATATACTGTCGGTGGAGTTGTGAATTGGCATAAGCATTCTGGGAAGAAATTTGGAACTACAGTTCAAAAAGTCACTAAGTGGTGCATACTCTTTTGAAGATGATGACTGTGATTACTACTATTATACATATCCTAAAAGCAATCAGAAAAAAAAAAAAGGACTTGGATAAATATTCACAGCTGCACTTTTTTTTTTGGTAGCAAAGAGCTAGAAATTAGGGGATGTCCATCAATTGGAGAATGACTAATTAAATTAAAATCATGAATAAAAGCAGTGAATTATAGAATTCTTGGAATGTAATGGAATAAAATTGTACTATACAGAGTGAAGAAAGGAATGGACTGAGAATATCTTGGAAAGACATATGAACTGATACAGGATGAAGCCAACAGAATCAGGAAACAATTTAGACAATGACTATAACATTGTAAAAAAAAAAAAGCAACTTTACAATATTTAAGATTTCTGATCAATGCAATAACTAAGACTTCATGTAGAAGTTGATATTGAAGCTGAATCTTGAAGATTCTGATTTTTAGTCAGATGTAAGGAAAGCACTAATTCCAGACATAGTGAATCTCCACTGAAAACTCAGAGAAGAGAGGTAGAATGCCATTTTAAAAAATCATTTTGGCTAGAACATGGTTTGAGGAAGATAGCAATTTGTATGAAGATTATTAAAGTATTTAAAAGGAATAGGTTGTGGACTGTTTTAAATGACAAAGAATGGAGTGTACATGTGATTCTGGAGGCAAGAGGGGGTCACTGGAAGAAGTGACAAAGTTTGGCAATTGATTCTCATGTTGTGTAAACCCAGGGCTCTTTACTATCTTGGTCATCCTTCCCAATATTAATGTTTAATGTTTAAAATTTTGATTTGTTGTTTTTGCGGATTGTCTAGATTTAAGAAAGTATTACATAATACAGGAAATAATGCATATTAAATTAAAAATTGCATTCTTTGTACTATTTCTATCACTATTCTTTTAAGTTTTTGCCATACTTGAATATTACTCCTGTTACCTGCTTTTGCTTCCATCATTGATAGTAATCTTTTAAGTATCCAAACTGGAGTTTCTTATGCATCCATATCAGTCTCTTTAGCATCTATTTACAAAAATAGTAAGACACAATAACCAAGGACCCAGATTCTAGCACAGATTAATTTCTTTTTAAAGGGCAATATTGTTGTTCCACTGACATTTCATGCACTTCTGAAAAGATGGTCACTACTTTTTAATATTATGGGAATAACTGTTTCCAAAGGAGGACTTTTTGCTTGGGTTTATGTCAACATCATTACTGGATATCATTGTCTTCTTCCAGAGAAAAGGGAAGTTGTAACTCTTGGTAATCTGGTTGTTGATGAAAGTTATCTCTCTATGACTATAACAGGGAAATTCTTTTATAGACTCAAACAGTAGGAAGAAACATGGAGAAGCACCAACTGTTGAGGTAATCTGAGTATTCTATTTGAACCAAATAGAGGGAATAATAGGTCAAAAGTTTTGGGTAGACCATCTGTATATCCTAGCTGAGAATCACCTCAGACAAGCCTAAATTCAGTGTCTAAAAGACCTTAGAAATAGATTGATCCATTTCTCTTCCCTTTCCCTCCCGGATTGCCAGCATTTTATATATAAGGACTGTGAAAAGTTAGATCCTAAGGTCACACTGTTAGTAAGGGCAGAGCTGAAATTTAAGCCATATTTTTGTGATTTTAAAGCCAGTTTTTCTTTCCCTCTTATTTCTTTTAAACTACGGAGATAATTTTAAACATCAGGGATTTGGAAGAAGTGAGGCTTTCTTTTCTCTGTGCATTCTTCCTCAATAGAATAGATTGCATGACTATGTAGCTAAGGGCCTCATAATGGAAGGGAAAGGAGTGTTGTTGCCATGAGTTCTAAGGAAATCCTGAGTTTGCCCAGTTCCCTTTCACCTCTATGACTTACTCAAGCTATCCTCCATGTCTGTGTCTGGCTGATCCATATCTCACCCTCTTGAAATTCATTTCTTTTTTCAACATTGAGCTCAGATGTTACTTCCTTTAGGAAGTCTTCCTGAATTTCTTCACCTAGAGGTGATTGCTCCTCCTGAAATTTCTCATTTCTCTGAAATTCTCCTTTGCACTTATTAATTCTTGCTTGCATTATTATACTTATTTGCGTATTTTTTTTTATTCCTCCCCTAGGATCTTACACATAAATATTTGCTATGGTCAATCAAATTCAGACAGAGGGAAAAATAAGGCCTAGAATAATGAAAGGTTTTCTTATAGGATATTAAATCTGGAAGGAGACCTTACAAACCTAGTCCAAACTTCTTTTACAGAAGAGTAGACTAAGGACTAGCCTAGTTCATCACTCTTGGATTCTAGTACAATCCCTGTCTCTTCTGGTTATAGACTCCACTGAGGAAGGTGCCTGAAAGGCAGGGAGGAAACTAGGATGAGAGGGAAGAAATCAGATGCAAAGAGCAGGAGCCAGGAATGGTCAGGCCAGGAGCAAGTGGTCAGTCTCCCTCCAAAACACTGTTACTTACTCTTTTCATATGTATGTATGAGTCTGGTGTTCTCCTTCTCCCATCTCACTCCCTTAGACTCATTCCCAGAGGGAAGAAGCCTGTCTGGGATTATTTTGTATTCCCTAGCGCCTAGCAGGGTGTCTTGCTCAAACGTATTTGTCCCTTGAGTGAGAAAAGAGCTTTCCTTTGCCTTCTTTCCCTCTTTCCCGCCTTCTCCCACGGAGAGCCGCAGGTGGTTCAGGCCTTGGGTTGTTGTAGTTTTTTCTCAAAGACAAAAAAAGCCTGCGGGTTGTGAGGATTTGGAGGAGAGGCTGAATGTTATTTTGACTCCTCTAGTCTCCAATCTATGGAAACGTTGCGTTGACTTGTGCCTCCGGCTTTCCAATTGCAGAGACGCAGAAAGCAGCTCCGTTCTATGGGGATTGAGTTCGTGTCAGAGTACCAGCTGCGAGGGAGAAGGTTGCTAACCCAAAGAACCCGAGTAGCGTACAGAGACCATGCTAGGAGATCTGGGGCTACCCCACCCCCACCCTAGCCCCGCAGGGCCGCCTGTGCCTCTTCTCGTCAGGCTCGGCATTCCCCCTATTTTCCCAGCGCGCCGCCCGGGAAATTGCCAATTCTCATACAGAAGAAATTGCGTCGATAAGTGTACTTAGAAACTGAGAACCAGCAAAGTGGAAAATGATCACTCCCATTGCACTTGACCTGGGCCAAGGCTGGAGTGAGTTCACTAACACTTTCCAGGCTCCGAGTCCTGCAGCTGCTTTTACTGTAAGGGGTAGGGAAGTTCGGACCGCAGTCTCTGGTGCTTCCTTTCGCACGCATTTGGAAAACCGCCCTGATGGCGGTGATTCACAGAATGCTGCGCGAGTCCAGTTGCGCGACCCAGTCCAGCGTCCGGATCAGGTTTGTTGGAAGGAGGATGCTTCTATTGTTGGCGCCTTCTGCTCTCTCGGTTAACCTGTATCTGTGAGCACCCAGCCCTGGGGAATGGCCCACAGCGTTTGACAAAGCCATGTCATTTAAAGCCTCTGTTTTTTCCAACAGAGGACACGTCATTTTAAACTTCCCTTGCTCACTTAGCGGGAGAGACTTGGTTTGGGTAGGCAGGCAGGTAAAGAGACGGAGAATCAGACAGACAGGGAGGCAGAAGGCAGATAAAAAGGAGGCAGACAGACCCGCAGGAGAGCAGACGGGCATTTAAGGATAGGGATGGGGAGGTCAGCAGGAAGTCAGGCAGAAGGTGAGGGCAGAGACCGACAGACAGATAGACATGTAAACCTGCAGACCGACAGGCAAGCAAAGCAAATAGACATAGAAGAAGACAGGACAGGAAGACAGGCAGACAGAGAGACAAAAAGGCAGACAGTCGAGAAGGTAGACATACCGGCAGGCAGGTGGCCAGCCAGAATGTATAGGTTTAAGATTCCTGCCACCAATAAGAATGAAGTTTAATCTGGAGAATAATTTAGAAAAAGAATTGTTTGGGAAAGAATGCTTCCAGGAGATATTCTAGAGTCATTGGTGTTCTGCGCCTCCTATTTCTCTTTAGTCCCCACCCCCAATTCTTAGATCTTAAAAGGTATCTGAGAACATTTATTCCAACCCCCACAACAAAGCTAAACAGTATAATAACAAATTGAAGAAGTGTGGCAGTTATAGTGACTATACTTAATGAAAAGAAAGAAAACAAAATCTAATCTCCAACACTTACTACCTGTGTCTAGGAGCCTCCCCGAATCTCTTTCCTCTAGTAGTTGGCCTTGTGGTGAATAATGGAAGTCAGAGTGTTATAGGGGGAACAAATAGTAAATTGGAAGTCTGAGGCCATGGTTTCAAATCTCACCTTACTGACTGAGCGACTGTGACTAAGTACCTGAAGTCTCCCAAATCGTCCATTTTCTTATCTACTTAATGGCCTTGAGGACCTTTAAGATTCCTTCCAAATCCATGATTCTAGATAAGAAGGTATCAATTCACCTTTCTTTTTTAGGGTAAGCCAACGATTATTATGATTTATTTATTATGATTCCTCTACTAAATCACATAAAAGAGGAAGAAATGTTTGAACTGGGTGACATGAGCATAGTTTTTTACCTCTGCCTCTTCACATGTAAGAATCATGTGAAAATTAATGAAGTGGTAAGCTTGATTCTCAGCTTCTATTTTCAAAATTCTCAGCAAAACCTCAGTTTTTAAAGTTGCAAATTAGGGTTCATACATATTACTTTTTAAAAAAGAACTATAATTTGCATTAATGCAGAAGTCTATTTTTTGACCCAAGCTATAACTTGGTTCATCTTTCCTCTTGAAACATATTGATAACACAGAATCATTTCCCTCCCAAACCACTCTTTTGAGTTTTTTTCCCCTATTTCAGTACTCACTTCAAGTAAATAACTTTGGGCTAAAATTTGATAACCAAAGTCTCAGTCAGTGAGGGGTCAAAATGAAATTTTGAGTAAAAGCTAGGCATTTTCCAAATTTGTGATAAAATTTGAAGCAACTTGAGGTAATGAGCAAGACTACAGATTTGCTGGCTGAAATGTATTGGTTCTCTGACCCTAGGCAAGTTATCTCAGTCCTGTCCTGTAGGCAACACTGATCTGTCTTAATGGGGAGAGTTTTCACTGGGAGTTCCTTATATTGAAGCAATCACAAGTTAGGATTGGAAAAAAAAATTCTAATATTTAGCTTTGGGGGATGAGGAGTCTTTGAAGTTAAAGGCTAGAATTTAGGGTCAATTCCTGGCTCCATTATTCCCTTACTGATGTGGCCTTGGGCAAATCTTTGTGGCTCAGGTTTTCTGGCTATAAAATGGTGATAATCATTGCCACCTACTTGCCCTTACTAGGATGTTGTAAGGGTTAATGAGATGTTTGCAAAGTGCTTTGAGTTCTTGGGATGAATTACTCCTATATAAATACAAATAAAAATATATAAATACAAAACTTTGTTCTTATCTCAAATGTATCCTTTCATGCAAGAATCTTCCATTCATTAACTCCAATCTCATTAAATTTTTGGTTCAAAATTGAATTATTTGATTATATGAATGGGTTTCTGCATGTGAAGAATATATATGTGTGTGTGTGTGTGTGTGTGTGTGTGTGTGTGAATGTATATTGCAGCAATCTATTGCTCCAGGGGCTTTATAGAAATCATTGAAAACTTATATTATTAAGTATTATAGTAGAAAAAAGTGAAGGAAGCATCTTTTTGATGTGTTTTGGATCCTTTCTACCTCTGGTGTTCATTCAATTATTGATTCACCATGTTTCATTCATCCACTAAATAAATATTTAATGAATACATTTAGTGTGTGAGAGACAAATATGACTAATAGTAAATCCCTAACTTCAGGAGCTAATATTCTCAAGCTAAAACTAATACCTAATATTGGTATTATTATAATTATAATTATAATAATAATTAAGGCAGATTATAATTAATGCCAGGACAAAATATTCTATTAGGAAAGGAGAGCCATAGGAGAGATGGTTAATACTTGATTCCACTGGACAAGGGATGGTTTCATGCAGTGTATGTAATAGTGGAAAGAGGGATGGATTTTTAAAGTCAAAGTACCTGTGTTCAAATACCAACCCTATCAATTACTGTATGACTTGTGGGCTTCACTTTAACCTCTATGGTCATTTTCCTCATCTGTAAGGTGAAGATACTGGACTAAATGAGCTCTAGGTATCTTTTAGTTTTTAATCTAGGATTCTAGAAGGAAGCATTATTTGAACTAGATCTTGAAGGATAGGTTTTATTAAGTGAAAAAATTTCCAAGTGCAGTGATTATTAACAGAAGAAAGAACAGAAGTAAAAAGTTGATGAGCTGAAGTTTTGTGGACCTAGATACTGGTAGAACTGAAGAGATCTAATTTGAAGATCTCCCAACATAGAATGCTTTGTCCTTTTCTGTGGAGTTTAGGAGGCAGAAAGAGATTGGATTTTTTTTTTTTTTTTGATCCCAGGAATATTTGTTTAAACCCTGGAGCTTAGAGTGAACCAAGTGATCTAAGAAACCAATGAGGAAGTTATAAGATTGGAAAGATGATTTAAGACTTAAATTTGGAGTGATTTAAATATCTTAATTAAATTGGGGTCTATGGGGTCTTCAGGAGGACTAGCACTTCTGCCATAAGAGTTTTATGACTCCTTTTCAGGGATGATTATCTCCCTGAAATGTGGCTCCAAGAAGCTATAGCATATGCATTGGCCACATCTGGAAAACTGTCAAGGCATTTGGGCTAAACTAGGTTGAAGGTAACCAAGAGGCCTCAAATCCATTGGTGAGTTAGAGTGATGTCTACTTCAAGCATGTGAAGACTATCCTGGTGGAATGGGCAGATAAGAACATTTCTATGAGGGTGACTGAAGTCAATGCTATGGAAATGCTTAGAGCTTGATCAGATGTGGAAGAGCCAATGTCATCTACTGCAGAAAGCATGGGCCATTGTCATTTGCCTTGACTTGTCTTTTTCCACTGGACCTTGATGATTTCAGAAAAAAAGAGTAAGATTGACTTTATGCAACTCTGCTTCATTTAAATCCAATTTACCCATGAGGCAAGTCATAATCTGTGATGTCACTGGTTCTCTTCAAAAAATGAAGGATGAACAAAAGCAATTTAGATAGCAATTGAGAGCTACTGAAGGCTTTGGAGCAATTATTTGGAGTAGCATTATTTGGATCAAATTTGTGGTGTTGCAGGAATTTCCTGCATGGATGGGAAGGGAAACAGGAAGAGGCACTTTTGGGGAAACTTCTGGTTGGCCTGGCTTTTTGCATTCATACTCAGTTCTTTCACTCTGAATGATGAAAAATGCTAGCCTGATGGAAACAACAATTCTCAACTCCAGCTACCTGCAGAAGTTTTGTTTTTCCTTTTTCTAAAAAACATCACTTGATAATGAGATAAAGAGGAGTGAAGAGCATGCTCTCTGGTTTAAACTTCCAGGAGAAGATGTATAGGCAGAAAGGCTTTCACTCAACTGAAATTGGTCCAAGACATTAACACATAGAAACAGATAGAGGCAAAATCTACCTCTTTAAAAAGAAAGTCACAGAATCTTTAATATGGTCAGTCTCTGGTGGTTAGCCTTTATCAGAAAGCTCAGGAAGGGTATTGATTTGGACTTGCCTCCAAAGTTCAGGTGTCATAAAGCTCATCCTGCAATATTGGGGCAACTTTTTGACATTTGACCTATCAAACATGCATGGACTGACCATCTATGGGTTGTTCATGACATGTAAAATTGTCCAAGATCAGAGGTAACTTGGTAGCACAATCAGATTCTACACACCAGGCAATTCACTTGTAGGTAGGAAACAGCAAGCAAATGAAAGTTTTCTTTAGCATCTGTGAAAAATGACTGGGTGAAGAAGGCTTAGGAAAGAATTGCAGATGATCTTCCCATCTCTTGAATGTTCACAACTTATGAAAGAAAATCCTAAGAGCTTTGTCCATATGAGGTGCCAAGGAATAATAACTTTTTTTTTAATTTAAAGGTTTAATTTTTTTCTTTTTTTAATGTAACTAACACACACAATGAAAAAAATTAGAGAATTGTATAAAAAACTAAATTTTTGTTGTGTAGCTTTTAAAAAAGAAATATATGTATACATTTATAATTTAACTACATAACAAAAATCACTGTTTCCTCATGCGTTTCTTTTGTTTTCATCTGTGCATGAACCAAAATGATGTTTTGCTTTGGTTTTGCCCTGTTCTTATTATTCACCATGCTGTCTTGCTTAGATTTAATATGCTTGAGGAATTTACCTTTTTAAATTTGTTTTTATTGCTTGGACTTTTCTGGCCCTCAAGCACTTCCGACTTAATGAACACTGGACAGGAATTTAATATTCTAGAGGGAATTCTTGATTGTGTTGGTTGGAATAGATAGATTCTTCCAACTCTGAATTTCTGGGAAATCTGTGAATCTAGCTGAGTAGAACATAGGATTGGTGAGTGATGGATGGAGAGATCTGAAACATGGTGGACTATTTGGAAAGAGTGTCATGGTCAGAATTACTGGACACTCACAGACATGAGAATATTGAGAATATTGAGAAGGGGCACCAAGAGGGGAAAGAAAGAGAGGGGAAGATAAAGTTGGCTTTGTCCAGAGCAGTCCCTGTTATACTTGCAATGTCAATAACACTAAGAAAATATGAAGAAAAAGGAAAAGGATAAGGATGAGGAGGAGGAAGAGGAAGAAAAAGAGGAGGAGGAAAAGGTCTAAAGATTGCAGAACTTTTTTGAACTCATCCAATTTTTGATTCCCAAGCATTCATATAAACCAAGTATACTTGGTTCTGTGACATATATTTTTGACATTCTGCAGGTTGAAACTTTAGACCTTTTGGTTTTCTTTGTAGTTTATTAGATTTTTTTTTTTGGTTTATTTTATTCCAACAATCAGGATGTGATGGTTTTGTGAATAAGGGATACTGGAAAATTTAATGGTATTTGTTTTATTTTGTTCAAATTTGTATCCAGTTAATTCCTGTAATAGGACCCAAGGGCATTTGAGGTTAAATGCCTAAAATTTTTATTTTATTATTCTGATGATATGATAGGGGAATATGATAAAATCAGATGGCTAGCAGATCTCTAGGGAGACACAAGGCTTTTCTTTTAAGCCATATGAAAGCAAAACAAACTTGATTTCATTCTTCTCAGAAATGGTTGAAGGTGGGAGTCAATGTTTCAAATGATTTTCCAGTATTTTATCACTATCCATACTGTTGAAAAGGGAACAGCAAACAGACAATAGAAAAGATGGGGCAATCAAAAAATAATTTATATTTGGTTTAAGAAATCATTTTGTATATTTGAATTTGGGTGTGCCTAATATTCTGAGAATTCAAAACATTTAAAACAATGAAACCACAGTGAAAGATTTGAAATGCTTATTCATCTCTTATTCTATTCTTCCTTGAAACTTACTCATGCTGGGGGTGAATGTTATCACTTATTATATTTCCTTTTATATGTCTTACTGCATAAGAATATAACATCCTTCAATTCCAATAGATTTGGAATGGAAAATGCCATCCGCATCCAGAGAGAGAACCATGTAGACTGAATGTGGGATCGAAGCATAATATTTTCATGTTTTTTATTTGTTTGTTTTTTCTTTCTTGTGTTTTTTTCCCCTGTTGGTCCTATTTTTCTTGTACAACATGACAAATATGGAAATATATTTGAAGAATTGTACATATTTAACCTATATCAGATTGCTTGCTGTCTTAGGGATGGGAGTAGGAAGGGAAGGAAGGAGAAAAACTTAGAACACTAAATTTTACAAAACTGAATGTTGAAAACTATCTTTACATGTTTTTGGAAAAATAAAATACTATTGATTACCAACAAACAAACAAACAAATAAAAACCCCAAATCAAACCATAAGGTACTTGAACAGACAGGGATCTCCCTTGCATTTGCTATTCTCAGTGTTCAGAATGATGCCTAGCATAAAGTAAGCACTTAAATACTTTGTGTAATCTAATCTAGGGTAGTTAGGTGACACAGTAGATAGAACATTGGGTCTAGAGCCAAGGAGATTCATCTTTCTGAGTTCAAATTTGGCCTCAGACACTAACTAGCTGTGCGACTCTGGGCTAGTCACTTAATCCTATTTGTCTCATTCTCTCATCTGTAAAATGAGCTGGAGAAGGAATTGGCAAAATATTCCAGTACCTTTGCCAAGAAAATTCCAAAAGAGGTCTCAGAGACTTGGACATTACTGAAAAATGACTAAGCAACAAAATCTAATCTAATTGGAAGAAAGTATTCTAGATTTAGGACAAGAAGAGGCTTTAAGGGATATCTGGTCCAATCCCTTCATTTTACAATTAAAGAAATTGTGACCTAGAAAGGTTAAGTGATTTGGGCCAAGTTATAGGAGTAGTAATTAATTAAAATCCATATTTTCTGACTCTTAGTCCAGTACTTTACTGCTGTCCAGTTCTCCAAACTGGACTTAGTGCAATGCTTTATTTCATTTATAGCATCTCTTTCTAGTGATTTAAAGATTCAGAGTTTTAATTGATTATCACAATTGATTTGCTTATCACATGTCCCCAAGTAGTATGTTTTCTCCAGGAGTTGTCTAGAGATTTATTCCTGGACTGACTGATTTGCATATCAAAGACTATCAAGATGTTCTCTTTTCTTTGGAAATGCTATGAAATATGATTCCTTGTATCACCTTTTGGTTTTTGGGCATAATGAAAATTTTTGTTCAAGCAAGCTCTTTTTCTCACCCCCTCATTATTGTTTGTCTTTTATTCTTTTTTTAAAAAAATTAATAGCTTTTTATTTACAAGATATATGCATGGGTAATTTTACAGCATTGACAATTGACAAATCTTTTGTTCCAATTTTTCCCCTCCTTCCCCCTACCCCCTCCCCTAGATGGCAGGATGACCAATACATATTAAATATATTAAATATATTTAATTTGCCATATTATTCTTAAAGAAGACTAAAGATGTCATGAGGATGATGTCTTGACTTGCATGTGAACTGGATGTGAGGCAGAGCTGTGCAAACTCTACAGTCTTGCTCTCTTTTCTAGGATCTGGAAAGAACCTGAAAGATCAATTCCCTTCATCCCAGCTTGATCCAATATAGAAGGAAGATTATGACATCAATAATGGGCTAAAAAGCAAAGTATTGCCACTCTGCCCCACTCCAATCTGGTGAGTTTGTTTTGAGGACAGGTTATAGATTTGCCTGAATCCATTGAACTAATTTAAAAGGAAAAAATCCATTTGAATTTTTGAGGTGATCTCATTGGAGATGGCGTTTGATTCACCATGATGAACCACCATGAACAAGGAGAAACCTCATCAAGTTACATGGTTGCAAATGTGACCGATACATGAGAACAGAATAAAAGGAACATGACACATTTGCTTTGTGGTTCTGCTGTGAAACTTACTGATTCTGGAATTCAACTCACTTGTTCGTAAGTGACAGAGTATGTGTCTCAAAAGAGGAAGCTATGTGGTATTTGGCTGATCTGTGACATTCATTTGGATATTTGGGGAAAATATAGGCTGGAATAGCTTTTCAGACTGCTCCTTTATATAGCTCTCTGACTCTATAGTTTCTCATTAATGTTAGCTTCAGTGAAGATTGTATTCTTTGAATTTTTTAGTAGAAGAAGAAACAACGCTGTTATGCAGACCATCATTTTGAGTAAAGAGGAGATGGATTTAGAACTCAGAGGGATATTAGAGGCCATCCAGTCCTATTATCTCATTTTGATAGATAAATAAGACCCAGAAGGTTTAGATGAAATGATTTGTCCTCTGTTAGCACATATAACAAGTGAAGGAGCCAGGATTTGAGGCATCTAGGTGGCTAGAATGAGGCACTTGGAATTAGCAAGACTTGGGTTAGAAACCTGCCTCAGTTTATGTGTGTGATGTTGAGCAAGCATGTGTGTGTGAAGTTAACCTTGCTGGGTCTCAGTTTCCTTTTCTGTAAAATGAGGGGAGTAATAGCACCCACCTCCCAAAGTGATTGTGAGGATTAATGCAGTTAACAGGAAAACTGCTTTGCAAATTTTAAAGTGGTAGATAATATGCTAGTTAACATCCATATCTTCTTGCACAGAATTCGTTGCGCTCTTTTTTGCCACCTTATCCTCTTTTCAATCTTCCTCTAGATATAGGGCTGCAGGTTGGTCAAACGCCATTTGTGTTACTTGTTCCCAGTTGATTTCTTGCCCAAATATCTTTCTGAGGATATTGGTCTGGACTTGAAATTTCATCAGTATGGAGAATCTGTGGAGAAATCCTTCTACTAATGTCAATCAGCAACTTATCTGTACTTTTAAATTAATTTTTTATTTTTGGATATCTTTTTTATTTTTATTTTTCCCACTTAATAGTATTTTCTCCCCCAATTAAATGTAAAGATAGTTTTCAGCATTCATTTTGTAAGATTTTGAGTTTCTAGTTGTTTTTAATTTTAGATAGAATTGTCTGAGACAGATAGATTCTGGACTTGAATTCTGGTCTTCCTGAATCCAAGGCTGGCCCTTATCCACAACACCAGGCCTCCTCTTAATGTCTTGTATATATCAGGTGCTTATTAGGTGTTATCAGAAAATTGGATGAAATAGGATCCAAAGATAGCCTGACTTGGAAGGGGTGGGCTCACACTGCTAGGACTTGGTCTGCTTCAGGTACTGGACAATAGTTATTTTGATATAGTGATTTTTGTTGTTGTTGTTATTTGTTTTTTTTTTTTTTTTTAATGAAACTGAGACTATCATACTCATGTACTTGGTCCCTTCAATTGAGTTTATATTGATTTTCATTTTGATGTGACCTTGTCCTCCTATACTCAAGGGACATATTTGATTTTATCTCATCATGTACTGATGATTCTTTAATCAGCTTTGACCTGTGACTGATCTTGTCCCTTAGATAGTTGACAGCCCCATTCCGGGATATGACCTGCCTCACCTCCATCTCTCTACATTTAAAAAATGGCTTTTGAAAGAAAAAACCCAAAGCATTATCTATTTTAATATTGATTCAATTTATGGGAAGAGAAAGCTGCCATGTGAAACAATATATTGAGTTATTCACTGTTTTCAAATGACACATTTTATGTTTAACTTTATGAATTTCTTTTAATAAAAGAAAGAGGAAATTATCCTTTTTGAGAGTCCTGGGGTATAGATGTTCCAATCGCTACTGAATATGCCTATGATTGCTGCCAGAGCATCAGAGATTGCCTTCAATCAGGTGGGAGTGGGAGAAGTTAATAGAAATGCATAATGCCAGAACTGGAAGTGATCTTGGTGATCTTGGAAGAATGCTGGATTTGAGAGGACATGATTTGGGTTTAACTTTCCAATTCTGCTATTCAGCACACACTCAATGGATGACATTGATTAAGTCACTTAATGGTCCAGAAGATCACAGGTTTTGGCTAAGTGACTGGAAGGACTGTTAAGACTGAGGCCTGGCTAAGCTGGTTAGTTAACTTGTCTAGGGTCACAGATGTTGGTGTTTAGTCATATTTAACTCTTCATGACCAATTTTGCAGTTTTCTTAGAAGATACTGGAGTCATTTGCCATTTCCTTTTTCAGCCCATTTTATAGATTAGGAAACAGAGGCCAACAGGATTAAGTGATTCGCCACAGTTCACATAGCTAGTAAGTGTCTGAGTCTGAATTTGAATTTACATCTTCCTCCTTCTAGGCCTGGCATACTGTCCATGTGCCACCTAAATGCCCGTTTTTTTTTCATGCTAAATTAAGGATAACTTCTGATGATAATAATTGTACTATCAACAAAGTGACATTTAAAAATCTATTTAAAGGTTATAAAATACTTTTCTTGTCTCAACCTATGAGGCAGATAGTATAGTATAATATTATTTTTATTGTTATTATTTTTAATATTTAATATTCTTCTTATTATTAAGACATACACAGATGATTAAGTACCAGAGGCAGGATTTGAATTCGGCCACAAAGACTGAGATTAGTCATTTTTTTAGTGTGAGCATGTATACTGAGGAAATAGGCAATTTTTTCCCCATTAAACTTAAAGTTAGTAATGGAAAAAATTTAATAATTCAGATTAATCTTAAACGTGAAGTACTTCTGGATTTTTTTTTTTCAGGGAGCTGATTTTTGATCATTTATCAGCTTACCACTACCTTTCTGTTTTTCAGTCCAGCACTATTTCCAGTATTGATAGTGAGCAAATAACTAAGTATAGGGGCTGAGATGAAGATGAAACATTGGTATAAAATGTGGCATAGTTGCAAACCAGATTGAGATAGGAGCTCACTGACAGTTCTGGCTAACCAACAGTTTAATATGTTTAGTATACTTTCTTTTTTAAAAAAAAATTTGGATGTATTTTGTCTTTATAGTGCAATCGTTGTACATGCTCACTCCAGACAGAACTCTCCTTTACCACAAAGAAGAACAAATAAATAAAAAATCTGTAATCTCTGGTCCAGGGTTCCCAAGAACTCTAAGATCACATGGACTTGGTCTCACTCTGGGAGGCCTGATCTCACTGGCTCCTTTTATTTTATTCTTTTATTATATTTCCTCCTTATTTATTATTGACTTCATCTGAATGAATGCAAGGAAATCTGCACAATAAAATTAGCTTTAAATGTGGGTGTCTGGGTCCATATAATATACCTTTTGATTATGAGACAATTTCTTTTTCATCCCATAGAAAATATAGAAGATATCAGGGGTTTACAAGAATCCAGAAATAAATATTTATGCATGACTCTCAGATAGCCAGTCAGCTCCATCCATTGAATTGACTGAATTTGAAGGGTTTTAATTCCATTGTGATTCTTTCCCATAGAATCTCAAATAGTATTCCCAAGATTTGTAGGACCATCTTGTGTTTTAGAATCTTTCCAAAAGATGAACATGACATTCAATAAGTCATGCTTATTGAATAAGCAAACTCCTGTTCAACTTGTCCTGAGTAATTTACTAGCTTTGCTCTCCAAGTAGGTAAATATAGCAGAACTAAGAGGATTGTCTCTTCTTTCTCCAAAAAGACAGAGACAGGAACTTGGAGTTACTTAAGAGAAAATCTCAAAGCTGGTACTGCTAGAAGACTAGGATGCAAGATCATGAAACTTAAGGGATTCAAATTCTTCCCTTTATTAGGGAAGTTGAAATTCATGAACAGTATTGTTGAACTCCCATCTTAGTTGATGTGGGAATATATATGGCTTCCATAGCCATGTGTTTTTGCTGTAAGTTGCAAGGCTTTAAGCTGTGATAATGAGGAAGATAAATCTTCTTCCTTCTTGCTGAGTGTTCAGGAGCTGAGTATTCCAGAGAGTAAGATGAGTTTACTTTTAGACTGTGAGAAGGAGTCCCAATCACTAGGAGTTTCCCTATCCCATCATTTCTTTCTTTCTTTCTTTTTTTTGGAGGACTTTTCATTTTGATCACAGACTATCAGTGACACATACCCTATAATTTCATCAAATTGATTGATGAACTCCTCAATTGAATCTGATTAAGTAATGTTCCCTTATATTAGATATAGGACACATCTGACAATGTATCCAATATTCTGTTCTAAGAATCCTCCTCAGAATGCAGATTTTCTCTACCATGTCTCTCTCTCTGTATGTGTGTGTTAAAGAAAAAAGAGAGAGAGAGAGAGAGAGAGAGAGAGAGAGAGAGAGAGAGAGAGAGAGAGAGAGAGAGAGAGAGAGAAGAGGGAGAGAGGGAGAGAGAGAAAGATGGGGAGGGGCAAGGAATAGGGAATGGTATCAACTCCATCCTCTACTGCTTTTCAGTTTCTTTTTATGTATTGTCTCCCCCCATTAAAATGCACTCTCTTTGAGGGCAAGAACTTTCTCCTCATGCTTGTACTCCCAACAGTTATCACAGTACCTGGTAGTAAATACAAGTGTTTATAGGTTAATTTTTTTTTTTTTTTTTTGGATATAAAGGGAAATATTTCATTATCTGTTCTCTGGGACTTCCCTCTTTTTTCCTCCCCAATTATTCACAATTCTCTTCCTTTTAGTGATTTTTTTCATCTGCATTGCTGTAGTAATTATGTATTCAATTATCTGTGAGCATTCCATGTCCTTTAGGAAAGGGACTATCCCACTTTTATTCTGGTATCCTAGAACCTAGCATAGTGCTTAGTTCAAAGTCATTATCGTGAATTTTTGGTCACACTCAACTGTTTGTAACCCATTTGGGCTTTTCTTGGCAAAGATATTGGAGTTGTTTGCCATTTCCTTCTCCATGTCATTTAACAGATAAGGAAACTGAAGCAATTAGGGTTAGATGGTTTATTCAGAATCACAGAACTAGTAAGTGTCTGAGGCTAGATTTGTACTCAGGTCTTTCTGATTCTAGACCTGGCACTCTATCCACTGCCATATCTCTCTGTCCAAAGTCAAGATTTATTAAATACTTATTGATTAATTAAGTATATATTTCTCTTCATTTTGTTTATTTTGTCTATACCAGTTCATTTAAATCTTATGTCTCTCTGAATTCTTCATATTTATCAATTCTTACTTTGTAATAATATTCCATGACATTCAGATGCCACAGTTTTTTTTTTTTTTTTTAAACACAGGATCTAACACAAAGTAAGTACTTAATAAATGCTTTTTGGTGGATTGATGACATTTATTTTATTCCCCAGATACCATTCAGAATGCTCATCTATGGGAGTGTAAAGACTCCAATGTAAAGTGGGATCTTAGTGCTTTCAGATGATATGTGTGTGTGTATAAATAAAATGTGTTTATAAAAATGCATATGTATGCATATGCATATATATACACATAAATATATCTATGTGTGTATGTATATGTATCAATTTGCAAACCTTAAAGTAGCATATAAATATTAGTTATTTGCATATTTTCCCATTATAATCAGTTTCTAAGAAACCAAAATTAGGATCTGTAATCTCTATGTCCCTACTTACTGCTTAGCTCAGAGTCTTACTTAATTGACTTGCAAGTGCTTAATAAATGTTTGTTTTCTTTAAAGGCCCTGAGCAATCTTCCCCTAACTTATTTTTCCAGGCTTATTTTCTACTACTTCAAAATGGGTTTATTTTTATTTCCCAAACATACTTTACAGAGAGAGACCTTAAACAATGTGGAACCTTGAGGTTCCATTTAGCAAGAATAGCATAAATTCCTCCTTAACCACCTCAATTGAAAATTACTTCTTCTTTTTCTGACCTTTTTAGCACTGATCCTGAGATAGATATCTTATCTCACCACCTTCATTTCTGAGAACCTGATGGATAGAGGAGTAATGCTTTGGCAAGGAAGGGACCATGTCTTAGAATGATTGATTACTTGATTGATTAGTGTAATATTCTTTTCTTTACTACTTAGCATATTATGGACACACAAAGAATGCCAATTAATAATCACTGAATAATGAACTTGGGATTTATTACAGTGGAGTTTCTCATTGTCTTCCCAACATTCTCAGAAGAATGGAAGTTTCTTGAGGAGAAGCATTGGTTTTTGTATCCCTAGTGCTTTGTATATAGTAGTCATTTAATAAATGTTGATTATGCAGGTAATAAAAAACAGCACTAACATCTCTCCATTACCTCATCCTTTTTATCAACTTATTTAGCCATGCAGTGAATTATATTTAATTTTTCAATAACCTGAGTTTGGTATTCCTGTTGTTGAATACTGATGGGATGAACAATAATTTCATCTTCCTTTACTCACAGATTCTATCCAGGAATATTCTCACACTTTATTGAAAAATGTGAAAATCCATTAAAGCTTGCATTCATAGTTTTCTATTTTGTAGAGTTACTTTATAGTGTAGTTCACCCTCTGCAGTACCCTACCAATTCTGTATTTGCAGGTAGTAGATTAGATTCTTAGTAAGTTACTATCCCAGATTGAAGGTATTCTGAATGTACAAGTCCATAAGCCCTTAGTAGTGTGCTTCCTTTTTTTATAGTATAGTAATCTCTTTCCAGTAGATTCAATCAACTCAAAACAAAGGCATTTGCTGAGGTTATAATCATTATAGTAGTTGTAGAATATTACCACCATAAACCTGGGATATATTCTCACCAAAAATAATACATCAGTGGGAAGAATGGGCATATAGACAGAATTTACTGATAGAAGATATATATGTAAGGGGTACATGTTAACTAAGTAACTCATGACCGTCATCCCATAGGAATGGATCTAATATCCTTTCTCTTTGTATGGTATCCTGTGTCCTCTGGGTCTAGGACCTCTGCTAGATATGTTGACAGATAGATATTGAAAGATATATAAATATCCTGATAGATAGATAAAAATAAGATTTGGCTGGCTCTTCCCCATAGCTTAACTACCTGGGTTAATTCCTTTTTTTTTTCTTTTTTCTTTTTTAGCTTTTACAACGAAATATTTATCTTGAAGTTGCAATTGCAAATATAGAAATTTACTTCTTCAACACAAGGGAGGCATAATTTCTGCTACTAAAAAAACTTCAATTTTTGGGGAGGAGAAGGTAATTAAGTTCACAGATTTGCTCAGTTTCTTTAGAGCACTGTCCTACTTCTAAGCTTAAACTTTTCCATTAGTTTAAGTTCAAGGCACCCCTAGAATCCTGGCTCCAAATCTGAGATGGCTCATCTGTTACCTGAATGTAAAAAACACAAAAACATAGAACAAGACAAATACCTAACTAGATGTCAAACTCAAGATACAGAAGGTTAAAATGTAATTGGGAAATGTTTAACAAAAGAATAAAAATGTAATACAACATAGATAATATCAATTTGTGGTACTCTGAATCAATATGCAGCCCACAGGGATATGTTTTTATTTGAGTTTGATGGAACTGTCCCAATATATTTCTTAGAGGAGGCAGGGGAAGAAGTCCTTCTCATGAATTCAGTTCATAGAACCTATACTGTTGGTAAACTGTGATCTTCACTCTCAGGATTAAGCAGGAAAAGAGACTGAAGGAAAGAGAACACAGAAAAGATCAAGAGACAGAAAGAGAGCAACTCTCAGCTTCCAGGACGGATTTTTTCCAAAACTGAGCTCTCTCTCTCTCTCTCTCTCTCTCTCTCTCTCTCTCTCTCTCTCTGTCTCTCTCTCTCTCTCTTTCTCTCTCTCTCTCTCTCTCTTATTACCAGGGTTAACCTCTTTAAGGCCTTGACGGTTTTTTTTCCCTACACAGCAGTAAGGGTATGGCCAAGCCTTGGGCCCCTTAATGACTAGCTATCCTCTAATTTCATCAAACTTTATTGAAGAACTAATTATTTCATGAAAGAGCTTAACTCCTATGTGTCCTTGGAACATATCCCCTTATACTCTGAGATTTCATTAGCTGGATTGAATGGGAAAGGTGAAATTGGTCATAGGTTTCTGGGTCAATTCTTTCTTTCCATATTTTTACCGCAATTTAATATCTACTGTTTCTTAACAAATAAAAGGAGATGCTTTTGGCACATTTATTTATACCTTAAATGCCAGACAGTTCTCCAGTAACAAGAAGGGGTTCTCCTATTGTCCTTTTGACCACCTTCTCCCCAATTTTTTGAACTAAAAAACTGTAAAATTCAAGTGGCACAGTTCTTTAAACTCTAAATTAGTAGTTTCCTACAAGGGGCCAATTCTATCAAAGATGGTAGGCCTGGAGATTGCATTCACTACTAAATATATAATTATACATAATAGTCACATATAATAATCAAATGTGTAGCCACATGTAGAATGCACATGTGCCTACTGCAATGATATATGGTTAATTCTATATTTTAGAAGGAATATCATGAAAGTATATATCAGTAATACATCCAAAACATCAATACCAACAATGCCAAAATAGCAACAATTGTTCCAGCATTTTGTTGACCTTTAATAGAACTGGATTTTCAAGGGGTGTGAAGTACATAATTCCTTCAATGAGTTTCACATGACTATGTGAGTAATATTCTCCCCCATTTTTCCTGAATCATCCTAAGTCAGCTATTAACTGGCTAAAAAGTCTTGGTAGTCCTAGCATGCCTTCTTGATCTTTATTGTTCAGGTGGGCTGTTTGTCAAGATTCCCTTAAACTAACCTTGGTTACTTGGGAGGCCTTGGAACCATAACAGGTTGGTTAGTAATTGCCTTCTGGTTCAGTCCTTCCCATTCTGTGCACTGGGGTATCCTTGTGATTGAAATCTGATTAAGTGTCCTGATACTTTATAAGTGCCATTGGCTTATTATATCATTTTCAGAATCATTCTCTTTTGAGCTATTTTCTACCTCTGGCTATCTCTCCACTACAAACAGGCTCTTTTCCTTAAAATTTGCTTAGCTTGCAATTTGTCACTGTTTTCCACTGGCTCATCAGAAAGTACTACCAATTCCCCAGAAGACAGCAGGTGGTTGGGAAGCATTTAAAAAAATTAGAGTCCTTAACCATTTTCTAGGAATATCTTTAAAAATAGGCAAATGAACTAGTGTTTCGTTTACTTGGTATAGGATAAATTTTGTTTCCTTTCCTTCCCTTTACCTTTTGCTTTCTCTTTCCCTTTCCTTTTCCTCTTCTCTTTTTTCTTTAAAAAAATTAACATGCATCTATTTTGTTTTACTTCTACCTCTCTCCATAGGCAGTGTGTATATGCAATAAATATGCATAGTCAAACAAAAAAAATTTCCACATTGAATGTATCAGAAAATTTGTTTCATTTTGCACATTTGCTACATTGCCAATCTCTCAAGAAGTGAGTAACATTCTTCAGTATCAGTTTGCTGGAGTCATGGTTTGTCATTGTGTTGATTAGAATTAAGTTTTTCAAAGTTATTAGTTTTTAAAAATGTTATAATTATGGTATTGATTGTCCTCCTTGTTCTGCTCATTTCACCTTATATCAATTCATACCCATCTTCCAAGGTTTCTCTGAAGCTATCCTTTTCATAATTTCTTAAAGCACAAATAATATCTAATTACATTCATATATCATCATTTATTCAGCCAGCCATTCTCCAGTTGATGGGTTTGTGAGGTTATTTATCAGTTTGTTCTTTCTCAGCCTTATTCTTACTATAGTAGGATTATAAGTTTATAGCTGGAAGGGTTTAGGAGATATAAAATCCTGTCATTTTATATGTGAGGAAACTGAGACAGATAGGTTAAATGACTTGCATAATATATTATAAGTGGTAATGAGCAGGCGTAATGAATCCAGGTTCTCTGACTGCAGATACTGACTGACCCATCATCACTTAGTTGTTAAGCATCAGAGAAAGTATTTGAATCTAAGCCTTTTTTTACTCTAGTGCTAGAACTCTAGCCACTACATCATGTTGCCTCTTGTATATGGAAAGTTGTTATGTACTTCCTAGAGATATGACACCATTGTATAATGTGGGTGAACTTCTGCCTCGAGATTTGTGTGTATTAGAGCAAGATACAAAAGAAGACACAGATACTTCCCACAAATGCTTGGTATGTAAGGCAGTCCTGTATCTCCACTCACTCCTTGCTCCCAATTTACTCCAACTTCTATATAAATTCATATGAACTCTCTAGTAGAATTTTACTAAAATTGGCTTCTCCTTGCCACAGGGCAGGGTTATTACCGTAACTGTAGCATTTTTCAAAAGACTAGCAGAAATTCCCTTCCTTGTTACTCTCACTTTTCAAATAATTTGAACTGTATTTCTCAGAGAGAAGTGATAGTAGTTTTTGGTTACCATAGGTCATTAGGGAAGGTTTAGGGTAATGTCAGATGGAAATTACAGAAATGATCTACAATAAGAATAAAATTTTGCCTTATAATGGTCTGTTTTAGTTCTTGATGATGTTTTAGTTTTCCTTCTTTTTGTAGAAGGTATTTTAATCTTGCACAAAGTGTGTCTGTGTGTATATATATACATACGTATACACACACATATACATACACATACTTATATAATCATTTCACGAGTACTTCAGTATGTTGGTCATTGTAATATATTGCCAACATCTGCAAGTTGCTCAGGGGCATAATCAGAAATTAGCTGGAACATATTTCCTCCATATTGCCCATGTGGCCCAAAGATTTATATAATTTTAAGGTTTAGATAGTGTGACCTAATAATAACAAGGAAAAAGAGAAGTAAAAAGAAGTAAAGCTTTAAATTTGTTCCTTTCATTTCTTGTGTATTTTTTATTTTATTTTTTTATGAAGAAAGTATATTATATATATATATATTAGTAGAAGAAATTATATTTGTGAATGCCCATTTTTCTTTATTTTCTTGTAAATTGTTTTTTGGTTTTCTGCTGCACACCTTATTTACTTGATTCTTTCTCCCTCCCTTTCATCCTCACCACAACCCTCAAGCAAGATGCAGTTAGGAAAAATTTATTTATGTATACATGTGTAGGTATATACACATACACATACAAAAAACACACATGTTCTCTCTTTCTCTCTCTCTCTCTCTCTCTCTCTCTCTCACACACACACACACACCACACACACACACACACGGTTTTTGCTATCCCTGTTAACTCTTTAATTAAATTCTTCTCCATAACTTGTCTTGCCCAAGGATCCCTCCTTTGTCTTCTTCCCTCACTCTGCTTCCTCATCCACTCATCCCTCTCTCCTTATTTCTTTATAGGTTTTGGATGGTGCTATACCCTTGATGGTATATATGCAGTGTTGCCTATTGAATCCTTTCCTGATGTGAGTAGGTTTTCAGAACTATGTGTCCTATTCCTCCCTCTAATGCCTCTGTGTCTATTATTCCTCTGCACCTCATTTATATAATATGATTGCTATTTTTACTTAACTCTTCCAGTCTTTTTTTTTGTTACCCTATTGTTGATGTGAATCTTAAACATATAAAAAAATATATTTCCCATGTAATAAAAACATAAACAATAGAGCACCAGCCCTGAAGTCAGGAGGACCTGAGTTCAAATCTGGTCTTGGACACTTAACACTTCCTAGCTGTGTGACCCTGTGTGCCTCAGCACAATATATATACAACATATACAATTTGTTCATATTTAAAAAGTTTGTCCATGTTGAGTTCCTTAAAATTGATCTTTGATATTGGCTTATATATTAAATTTTCTGTTAAGTTTGGATCTGATTGATAGAAAATCCTGAAAATTTGCAAGTTTTTGGAAGGTCTAATTTTTCTCATTCAAAATTTGTAGATAATTTTGCTGGATTTGATATTTTTGGCCATAGAACTTGTTCTTTTGATTTTTGGTAGATATGATTCCAGTATCTGTAGACTTTTATTGTAGCTGCTGCTAAGTCTTGCAAAATTCTAATTGTGGCTCCAGCATATTTTAATTGTTTTCTTCCTGTTTCTTGCAAAATTTTCTCTTTGATATGGGGGTTTTGAAATTTGGCAATAATATTCTTGTGTGTTTTCCACAAAGGATCTCATTGAGGTGGTGATTAATGGATTGTTTCTATTTCTACTTTCCCTTCATGTTTTATCACTCCAGGACAGTTTTCTTGGATTATTTCCTGCATTATTACATCAAGATTTTCTTTTTGGTCACAACTTTCTGGAAGTCCAATTATTCTTATATTTTCTCTTTTTGATTTGTTTTCCAGATTTGTCATTTTTCTTATACGATGCCTGTTTGAAGTAGCTAAGTTGGTGCAGTGGATAGAGCACCATTTCTGAAGTCAGAAGTACTTGAGTTCAAATTTGATCTCAGACACTTAAGACC
This sequence comes from Antechinus flavipes, assembly GCF_016432865.1. Lineage (NCBI taxonomy): Eukaryota > Metazoa > Chordata > Mammalia > Dasyuromorphia > Dasyuridae > Antechinus > Antechinus flavipes. Next base: position 283,036,760 of record NC_067401.1, on the reverse strand, counting down.
TCCTAGCTGTGTGACCCTGGGCAAGTCACTTAGCCCCAATTGCCTCAGGGAAAACAAAACAACAAAAACCCAAGTATATTAGAATTGACCTGAATCACCTCATTGTTGAAAAGAGTCAAGTCCATTACATTGATCATCACATAGTCTTGTTGCTGTGTACAATGTTCTCTTGGTTCTATTCACCTCACTTAGCAAATGACCTGTTTTTGAGGTATCTGAAGCAATGACACAAATTTCTGTGGGATAGGACATTGATAGTGATTCCTTCATGTCTGAGTCCCTATTCTCACTTTAGACATTGCTTGTTCTTTGCAGTCTAATCTTAGATTCCTGCCAGCCTAGGGCCAGGGCACCTGAGGCAAGGTTTAAAATGTATACTTCTAATGTATCATATTCTTTGGGAGATTTTGAACCTTCTTTAGAACACTTGTGACTTAACTTGACACTGAATAAATGTGGGCAAACCTTGAGTGGGGCAGAATGTCCTGGAGTTTAAAAGCATGTGCAATTTTTAAAAGGAAAAAAAAATGATCTTCATTTTGTTCCCTAGCTCCTTTAAAAACTATCTTGTCTACACTGCAGTCCTGCTATGGAAGCTTGAGACTACTAACTGTGAAACAATGAGAAAGCTTGAGACTACTAACTGTGGAACAATCATGTCTTTCAGTCTCTAGAAAAGGGATATATACATTTAATTTAATTCAACATGTATTTATTAGACATTAGACATTAGATTAATGTGAAAGGCACTATGCTAGGCCCACTGAGGACACCATTTGGGATGTTCTTGGCAAAGATACTGGAGTGGTTTGTTATTTCCTTAGCCAGCTCATTTTGCAGATGAGGAAACTGAGGCAAATAAAGTTAATCGACTTACTCAGGGTTACATAGTCAGATTTGAACTCATAAATCCATTCCACTGGAAATATGAAGATGAAAAAAAATGGTCACTGATTTTAAAGAATTTGTATTCTCTTGGATAATACATGTGCACAGACAAATAAATACAAAATTTATACAAAGCTGTATAGAGTAATTTTTTAAAAGCTTTTTATTTTCAAAACATATGCATAATTTTCAACATTTACTTTTGTAAAACCTTGTGTTCCAATTTTTTCCCCTCCTTTCCCTACTCTCTCCCCTAGACAACAAGTAATCTAATATGTGTTAAACATTTGCAATTCCCATATACATATTTCTGCAATTATACTGCACAAGAAAAATCAGAGCAAAAAATGAGAAAGAAAAAAAAACCAAGCAAACAAAAACAAAAAAAGGTGAAAATACTATGTTGTGACTCTCATTCAGTCCCCATAGTCCTCTCTCTGGGTGCAGATGGCTCTCTCCATTACAAGACCATTGGAACTGGCCTGAATCACTTCTATGTTGAAAAGAGCCACATGCATCAGAACTGATCATAATATAGTATAGAATAATTTTGAGAGAGAGAGAGAGAGAGAGAGAGAGAGAGAGAGAGAGAGAGAGAGAGAGAGAGAGAGAAAGAGAGAGAGAGAGAGAATATTTAGAATAGGGATCAGGATAGACCTATTGTAGGAGGCCTTGAAAGGAGATCAAGATTGGAAAAGATGGAATTGAAGAGAAAGTACCAGGCATGGGGGATGATAGTCTTTCAAAAGCAAGGATATAAAAAATTTTCCTAGACCTGGAACACTAGTTGCTTTAGGCACAGCTTGAGGGGTGTGTGTGTGTGTGTGTGTGTGTGTGTGTGTGTGTGTGTGTGTGCTTATGCCCATGGAAATAAGGTAAATTAAATTAAATTGGAATCTGGCACAAAATCAAATCTTGAAAATTTCCTAAATTGTTCATGTTCTTGGATACAGTAGTCACAATACTAGGTCAAGAAGACCCAAGATTAAATGATTATATCCACAGTGACTACAATATAAATTTTTAAAAAGAAGCTGAATTCTAAGTAATTGAAAAACCACTAATGATCTTAGGAGAACAGATAATTAAAGAAATCAGCATCCGGGAGACTATGAAAGCAGAATCTTGGGTACACTGTCAGATGTGGTCACTGTATTGGTTGTTTTTGCTTAACTGTTTTGCTTTGTTACAAGGGAGGGTTCCATTCCAGGGTGGAGGTTTGGGGCAGGGCATATCCAGAAATGACTGTGATATAAAAACAATAGGAATCAATCAACTTTTTTTTTTCTTTTTAAGAAAGGATTTTTTTTTCTGACCCCATCTAGTGCCTTTTTAGCAATTGGGGAGGAGGGGAGGATGGAAAATGTGGTGAGAAGGATGATAAAACTTTTAAATGAGTACAAATAATTTTATTTTTATCTTACTAAAGCTGATTCACTTAAAAATTGGAAAGCCGTGTTCACCTAAAATGTGAAACTCAAGTTACATTCACTTAAAAACTGGAAACATATTATTTTCAACTAAAATTGGAAATCTATGTTATATTCATGATGTGACAAGACATTGTGAAACTTCAGGTCTTAGAGAACTTTTTGAATAACAAATAACCAAACCTCTTATCTTTTCTTCCTTTGTCAAGACTGAAAATATTCTCTTTCTTTTGAGAGGCTGCAGAAACAATTTCCTTCATTATGCGAGTTGTTTGCAGCTAGATGTCTCTTAGTACAAAGATTCTAGGGGCAGCCAGGCGGATGGGGGAATGGGCAGGAAAAAAAGAAACAAATGGTTTCTTCCCTGTAAGGAAAGTTTTTGATCTCATGAACCTAACTGGCTTTATTCTTTGACTTCTAAAGTCTATAAAAATGCTTCTAAGCAAAATTAGCTTCCAAGTCCATAAAAACTGTGATGCATCATTTCAATCAGGACATTTATTACATCCTTTCTTTGGTCCAGGCAAGGGGAAACTGAGAGCAAGGTGTGAAGACACTAGACTTTGAAGACATGTTCAATACATCTACTTATTTTCTTGAAATGAAAAGTGGTTAATTGCTTCATTCCCCTCCACTTACTTATTTTGCCAGGAAAGGGAGATGTGAGTTTCCTTGATTTAATATATTACTTACATTCTGAAAATCAAAGGAAACTCTGACCCTTGGCTATTAATCTTTTAATTGTCCACTTTGGCCAAATCACTTACAGAGTTTCAAAACCAATGTCCCCAAGTACATTTTACTACGAAAATCAGCTTTCTTTAAGTGTAGCTTGCCCTGTGGCCCAGTAAGTGCAATGAGTATCAATTCCTCCTTAGGCATATTCAAATAAATTGGAAATATAAATATAAATATATATATATATATATATATATATATAATATATATATATATATATAATCTAGTGCTGTAAGCTTTATGTTTTGAATAGCAATGAGATGAGAATTTTAATTAAAAACAAAGGGGGGAACTTAATGTTTATTAGAAAGTCTGTTAATCTGTCTCCGATCTATGTAAATGAAACTGCTTTGTTCTTTACTTTGGAGGCTGTGAAAGAAGAGAGGGGTCAGATTTTAAAATAAAAATGTGTAAACAATCTACAACAAGATTTATTGTGTTTTTGGGCCAAAGAATTATCTCAACAAAACTGAATTCCTATGCTACCCGATTGGGGGATGGAAAGTATCCTCCTGGATTTCTTTCAAAAGCTATAGGTTATCTTTGGATGGTCCTTACAAAACAAAATTAAAATGGAGGATTGAGTGATGAACTGGTGCTTTGGAGTGAATTTTGATCGGATAATTCCAGCTGGGACCCTGGGTCACAAATTCTAAGCAGGAGAGGACAACAGGTCATGGAGACCAGTTCTTTCATTTTGCTGAAGAGGTAATTTAAGGGAAGCCCAGTAGGGGAGAAATAACTTGCCTAAAGTGTTTTTGTTTTAGTCTCAGCATTTGTTTGGATTTTTGAAGGGGAGTGATCAGTTGGAGATGGGGTGAGGACTGCTTGCTTTTTACATGATTTATCTCAGTAATTACCTCAACTCTCAATTTAATTTTACATGTATAGATAGGTCCCAAGATCAAATAAAGGATCCTAAGAGATTGTCAAATCAAACTTGTTGCTTTTACAGATAAAGAAAGAGAAAGGCTTGAAATGTAAAGTCATTTGCCCAAGTTCATACAGGCAATAAATGGCAGAGCTAATTGTCCTCTGATTACAAATCCATATTAATTTCATTGTATTACTTTGTTATATCTATATGTCATCAAACCATCTAGTCAATTCAGTCAATAATCCATTAATTCATCAGTCAGTAAGTGCATTATGTGTTCAGTGGGCTAAGCATTGTGGGATTGTAGAAGTATAAGATGTGCTTTTTCTGACTTCCTCATTTCTGCCTTTCCATGTTGATTGAAATTGCTATCCTTCATAAACCCTGTACTCCAGCCAAACTGGTTTACTTGGTGTTCCATAAAGTCTTTGCATAAGTTGATCCCTCTGCTTGAACAGTGTTCTCTTCTCACCTCCACCTCTATACATAAGGCCTGATCTGATCTCCTGCTAGTTTTGTTTTACTCCCTCCACCCCCCAAATCCCCTTACACCTTGTATAAATTTAGTATATTTCTCTATATATAATATATTCCTATATACATACATATATATGTGTGTGTGTGTGTGTGTGTGTGTATTCACCACCTGATAGAATGGAAGTTCCTTAGGGATAGGAACTTTTTCTACTTGTGCCTATATTACCCAAATATATTCCAAATATATTCCATATATTTTTATACCAAACAAGCTTCTAAAGAATGTATTTCAGTAATAACAATAGTTCATATTTGTATAGTACTTTAAAAGATATTCAAAACATTTTCTTTGAGAGAAAAGACTATGCATGCTATTATTTTGGTTTTATAGATAAAGAAACAGGGATATTGGTGTTAAATGACTTGCCTAAGTTCATAAAGTTGGCAATATAAAAATTGGGACTAGTTCTAGATTAGTGCTCTTTCAGGCAATACTGTTGAATAGACCCCATAATTAGGCATACAATTTATTGGACTATGGTAGGCAGAGTAGTTACATAATTTAGGCACTTGCTTGATTTGTAATCTCATCTATATGATTATTCCCTTCACTGGTGCACTTTTGCAATCCTTACTGCCTTTGACTCCTAATCAATTCATGCTCATATTTTTCTGTAGGTTTCTAATAGAGCTTTTTAAGTCTTTAAGTCTTTTAACATTCTGTGGGCATCAAAAGTGGCACTTGGCCTAACACAGTACTTAGCACGTAATAGGTACTACGTATTTGCTAATTATTATTATTATTAATATAGGAAGCAAGGTAACATTCAGAGATTCATTGAAATTAAGGGACCTAAGGATTTAGTTCCTTATAGTGTTCATATTTCATGGCTATAATAGATAACATGGAGTAATAGCTAAAGAGCTGGACTCAGAATTAGGAAGACCTGAACTCAAGACTTTTTTTCTTATACATACTAGTTAGTGATCTTGGATCAATAATTTTATTTCTTAGTATCCCTGGACAATTGCCTAAGACTAGAAATAGCTTTGGTAGAAGGAGTTGCTTGCTAACAGCTCACTCCATAATCAATGATATTGCAATTAATGTCTAAAAACAAGTGGATTAAAAATTATTAAAAGCCAGTAATGTGGTGCTCTGGTTCTGGAGAAGGAAAATGTGCCCTTCTCCCACATAATATTTTGAAATTCTTTTCTTAGAATTGTTTTCTTGGAATCCTGGAATGAGGTAATCATTGCGTTATATTTAGCGTTAATCAGAAGCTTACTAAGAGAATTTGACTAGTTATGGATGTCAAAGTCATAAAGGAAATATGGAAACTTCAAGAACGTTTTCTTAAGATTGGCCCCTATGTTTAAAGTCTTGGTAAATAAAGTTTATAAAGAAAGAGTGAGAATTTGTGTTCCTAGTGTCAGATTATAGTACAAAACAGAAGTTATTCAAATGATTTGGTGGTAGATAAAAACATTTTAATGAAATTGACTAGTTAAGCAAATTCTGGAAACAAATTTGCACAGTGATCTGATGTGTGTGAATCACTGGGGAAGGGCTTTATTATTTGACAGGAACTACTAGGAAAATGAGAAAAAGCAATTTGACAAAAAATAGGTTTTTCAGTATCTTGTACTATATGCCATAATATGTTCTAAATGATCTAAAATTAAGGTATTATGCCACAAAATTGGGGTAGGTGGCTCAGTGGATAGAGTGGTGAGCCCTGAAGGCTCATCATCATAAGTTCAAATGTGACCTCAGATACTTACTAGCTATGTGACCATACGTGAGTCATTTAAACCTGTTTGCCTCAGTTTCCTCATCTATAAAATGAACTGAAAAAAAAAAGTAAACAATTCTAGTATCTTTGCTGAGAAGACCTCACAATGCAGTCACAAAGATTTGGACATGACTGAAACAACTGACCAACAACCAAGAAAAGTGGAAGGTTATATTTTTCACAATTGTGGATAGAGGAAGAATTCATGGAATAGAAAAGACCATAAAAGAGAAAAAAATTAACCATATTAATTAAAAAAAAACTTTTGCACAAAAACTCACTAATTTTCCTGGATCAGAAGAAAAAGGTATAAACTGGGAGAAGTGTTTATGATAAGTTTATCTTATTAAAGTCCAATATTCAAGATGTATAGGGAATTAATAGAAATGCAAATTATTAAGCATCTTTTCCTAAAAGACAAATAGTAAAAGATCTGTACAAATAATTTCCAAAAGAAACATTCAAAATGACCAATGAGAGAAATGAAAATTTAAACAAATTCTAAAATATCAATTCACATTCAGTAAGCCAGAAGCACTGTGAAAATATGAACACAATAACTCATTGTTAGTATAGTTTTGGTTTGGTTTAACCATTATGGAAAAAAATTGGAATTATGAAAGAACATTCACTGAATTTTTTATGCCCTTTAACTTAGAGTCTACTACTTCTTCCTTTCAAAGTTATAACTATGAATATTTTCACCTGGGGGAAAAATGGTTTTTAGGTGAATGGGATGGCAACAATATAGATTTTTGTATGTAAAATTATGTAATAAATGTAAAAAACAATCTATATGCCAAAGAAGTTATTACCCAGTAAGCATACAAACAAATAATTTTCATAGCAATATGATGAGAGACTGTCCAGTGAGAGCCCAGTCTTTAGAAGCAGGTATAGGGTTTTCTGCTTGATGCACTGCCCAACATGGGTGCTACTAGCAGGTATGTGTAATGTTGGGATCTGCTTTTCACTTCAGAGCATGCTCAGGTATTTTATGCTATTTGCTGTCCACTCAGTGCTTTCTCTGTAAAGAGGAACTTTTGGATCTGCTGAGTCAAAACTGAGTTTACATACAAAGGACCCCTATGGCTCAACCTCTTACTTTTTTCTTCCTACTTGCATTCAAATGAGGATGAACAGCTGTGGGTCTTGGGTGTCTCTCTAATCCAGAGCTTCCATGAAGCTGATAAGCACTTGTTCTCCAAGAGGAACTTGGATATGTCTTCTTTCCTTTAGTAGCAGAACTCATGAAATCTCAAAGATTGGTAGTTCATACCAGAGTTTGGTGAAAGTGAACCAGATAGGATACCACAGTAGATCCAGGAAATAGCCTGTGAAATCCAGCCTAGCAATGGATCATTCTTGACATCAGAAATACTGTCCTGCAGTCAGGGAGCAGCTTGCCTAGGTAGCCATGCCATGTTTAAAAATGAACTTAGTAGGGGCACATACATGCTTTGTGGCCACTATTTTAAGCTTAAACCTACTTTTCCCTAGAGCCTATGGTAGAACAGAAGGATATGTCCCCTTGATTTTGGGGAAAATGCTTAGTGTTTCTTGCTATATTTTCTTAGTAAATGATAAGTAAATGCAATCCATGATACAGAGGTAGTACTGTTTGATTGATAGAACTGGAGTTTAAGTCTATAGCATTAGAAGAATTACCTCAACCCTTCAGAAATATCCCCAAATGTAGTTGTTTTCTGGGGATTTGATTTGATGGTCTCAGTGAGAGTTTGATTAACGATGTAGCTAGTCTATGGCAAAAATATAGTAATAATGAAAAATGCGCCCAACAATTGGGGAATGAGTAAACAAATTATAGCATGTAGACATGATGATGTTTTAATTCACTCTAAGGAACAATAAATGTGAAGAATTGGAGAAAATACAAGGAGATTTGTATGATGAGATAAGATCTGATAGGACTTATATGAAGTGATATGAAGGATTGATATGAGTGAAGAAAGCAGAATCAAAAGAATAATATGCACAATGACTATAACAATATAAAGTCAACACTTGAGAAGCAAGAAGCAAAATATTGGTCAAACACAATGGACAAATCAATGTATTAAATACTAGCAATGATTGTGCTGCTTCATGAGGTGTTGGGAAAGGATTTTACATTTTATAGATGAAGAAACTAAGACCTAAGGAGGTTAAGTGACTTACTCTAGTTCACACAGGTAATAAGTGAGAGATGTAGAATTCAGACACAGGTCTTTGGCCTCCAAAGCCAGCATAATTTAGTACTGTGCCCTTCTTCCTAGCTTACATTTTAAAAGGGGGGCTTACATGATTTAGAATAACAACATGAAAATATTACTGACCTTCTTGCCCTCACACTGATATCAGTCACTTATCAAACTCTGAATCTGCTTGGTCCCATTCAATCTCAGCTTAGTCAATCAATAAGCATTTATTATGTTCCTACTATATGGCAGGCACTGTGCTAAGCACTGGGGTTATAAAGGAAGGTGAAACACAATCTTTGTTTTCAAGAAATTCACAGTCTAATGGGGTAAGATAGCATGTAGATAATTAAATATACAAACTATATATAGCATAAATTGGAATTAATTATAGAAGGGACTAACATTAAGGGAGATTGGGAGGCTGGGAAAAGTTTTCTGGTTTTGAGACTATTTGGGACGCAATCCATTCAGCTTGCTTCCCCAAAGTTGATATTTCTGCATGAGACAGCACTTGCACTTATATCATACATAATCTCAGGGCTCAAAGCACCAATCAAATATTCTAGCCTCCACCTTGTTCCAATGTTTACTACTCCCCCACCTACCAACGGAGGGCTCAGCAAAAGGAGAAACCTAACTTGCCAGGGAGATTTATTTAGACAGTTTATCCCTGGTCCTAACATATTTTCAGTTTCCAACAGTCATGTCACTCTGATCAGTTTTTGCTTCTTTTGATAACTTTGAACCAAGAGTCCTCATCTCTATTAACGCTTTATTCTCATTCTTGCCACATACTCAACCACTGCTCTTGTCACAAACACCCAGGGACTGGATTTCAATGATTGACATCAAATGGACATTTTGACATTCTTTTACAGCCTGGGGAGTAATGACCAACTATATAGACTTCAAGTCTTTGCTTTCTACGAGTAGATGTCAGCCTTTAAAGTTGTATTTTTCCAGTCTTAAAAGAAGAGTATAATTCATGCAAAGAGATGTAGACAAAAAGTAGGAATATTGAAATATTTAAAGACACAGGGAATAGGAAATGGCTTCACAGAAGAGGTAGTTTCTGACTGAGTCTTAACAGAAGAGAAGGATTTCAAGATGTGTACATGTGAAGGGAACATATCCAAAAGAGTACATTCCATCAGAGATATAACTAGCATGGGACAATGGGGACATTGTCGAAGGGCACTAATATTTGAGGGATTGCTTCCTCTACAAGATGATTGCATATCCTGGTGCCTTACCCTCTGGTCCTCCGTAACTCATACAACTCTCTCTGACCATCTCTCCCAATTTGTAAATCATTCAGCACAGTGCCTGGTACATATTTGGTGCTTAATAAAGTACCACTCTTAACCAGGTTCCTTTATTTTGGTGACTCTCTCATGGAACCTGTCTTTTCTTCCATCCTGTTAAAGGGTAGGAGAAGGCCAGAATGCTTTTCAAGCAAAATTACACTCATGGTCTGATTATCCTCTATAATGTTGCCATCCCATTTACCTAAAAACCAATTTTTTCCCTAGGTGAAAATATTCATAGTTATAACTTTGAAAGCGAGAAGACTTCATTATTAAGGAATGAGTTCAAGAAATTTTCAAAGTAGAGTTGAGTATAGATATGACAGAAATTGTCAAAATGGAATTTATACGACTTGGTAATTGATTGTATGGAAGAAGAAACACTAGAACCAAGGAATGATATGGAGGTTTTAGTCTTGAGTTACTAGAAGAATGATGAGTAGCAGATTTTAAGGAGAAGATGAGTTCAATTTTGGATATGTTGAGTTTAGAAAGTGTGTAGAATTATTATTCTGAAGTTCAAAGAAGAGATTAGAAGTAGTTTGCATTTGTATAGAACTGACATTGAAATCCTAGGATTTCATGAGCTCCTTGAAGAAGAGAACTTAGTATGGATTTTTCAGTCAGTGTGATACAGTAAAGAACATTGAACTCTGACTTTAAGTAAATCACCTGAGTTTGTTGGGTTTCATTTCAATCCTTTACATATAAACATATAAATCTTTATGGATCGCCTAACTTTAAATCTATTATCCAAGTCTTCTGATATTCCTTCTAGGTTTCAGTTTATGACCCTCTGCTCTTTCTGCTCACCCAGCAAAAAGATGCTGTTGGGAAGACTTTAGTTAGTCAGAATTCTTGTCAAATTTTCTTCCACATTATTTTTCCTTTTTTCTACTTCTAGGTGTTTTACAAGGCAAAGAGTATATGGTGAGTACTGGTATTGATGGGCCCAAGGAATGTAGATAGAGTGTAGAGACATTTTAAATTTAATTCCACATTGTTTTCCAGACCATTTCATAGCTTCATGAACCATGTACCTGCTTTGTGGAATCCTTCCAATATTTACCATTTCTTCTTTTCCATAATTCTTTGCACATTTTTATTTTTCTTCTAGTTTTTTAAATTAATGTTGATCTTTGGCCTAATAATGCTGGTGCTATAACTATACATAGATGATTCAGGAATGATTCCCACATCAGTAACCAGTCATTTCCTGTCTGTAAAAACGTAATCAATTTTATTTTTTAAAAAGGTTATTTGCTGTTCCCCATATCTAGCAACTTCCTATTATTTTCTTGAAGAGAATTTTCATGATGCATGTCCATGATATCTCTGTATAGTCTATAAATCTTTATTTTCTCTCATTCTTCAAACATATTTCTTTTTAAATTTTTTTTTATTTTTTCTATTACCAAAACAATTTTCCTATTAATCTACTTCCTCTCTCTCTCCCAGAAAGCTAGCTCATAGAATAAATGATATTTTAAAGAAAGAAATAAAAGAGAAAAAAAATCAGCAATACTGAACAATAAATTGAAAATGCTAAAAAAAATATGTGCAGTGTATTGTACTCACAAGCCTCCTGCCTTTTTAAAGGAATGGAATTGAATTGGCTTTTCATATCTTCTTTGAAACCATGCTTGCTAAGCCATTGTTTCTAATTTTTTATACTATCTTCACTTATATCTATATCTGCATTTAATTGAGGCCACTAAATGTGAAGGAACTGAAATTGTTGTTGTTTAGTTGTGTCTGATTCCTCATGACTCCAGGACTATAGTTCTATAGACCCTTCTGTCCCCCATTATCTCTCAATGTCTGTCCAAGTTCATGTCACTATCTATCTCATTCTCTGTCATCTCCTTCTTTTGTCTTTAATCTTTCCCAATGTCAGGGTCTTTTCCAGTGAGTTCTGTATTTTCATTATTTGGCCAAAGTATTTAAGTTTCAGCATCAGTTTTTGACCTAAATTAATTTCTTTAAATATTGAATGATTTAATCTTGTTTTCTAAGAGACTCTCAAAAGTCTTCTCTAGCACTATTATTCAAATGTGTTGATTTTATAGTGCTCAGTTTTCCTTATCTTTATCATTCAGCTCTCACAGCCATACATTGCTACTGGAAAAACCATTAATTTGACTTTATGGACCTCTGTTGTCAAGGCAATTTGTCTGTTTTTAGTATGCTGATCCAGATTTGTTATGCCTTTCCTTCCAAGGAGCAATCATCTTTTAATTTCATGACTGCAGTCACCATCTGCAGTAATCTTTGAGTCCAAGAATATAAAACCTGAACTGGGCTCCACTTCTACCTCCATTTGCTAGGAAGTGATGAGACCAATTGCCATGTTCTTAGTTTTTTTAAATTAATATTAAGCTTCAAGCTAGATTTTATACTCTTCTCTTTCACCCTCCTCGAGAGGCTTTTAAATTCTTCTTCACTTTCTGCATCAGAATGGTATTGTCTGCATATTGATATTGTTGACATTTCTCTTCTCAACCTTATTTCTGGCTTTTGATTCATCCAGCCTGGCTTTTCACACGATGTGATAAGCATGTAAGTTAAATGAAGTGACAGTATGTAGCTTTTCCAATCTTACACCAACCAGTTGTTCCATGTTTGGTTCTAAATGTTGCTTCTTGACCTGCATATAAGTTACTCAGGAGTCAAGTAAAATTATTTGGCATTCCATCTCTTTAAGGACTTGTCATATTTTGTTATGATCTACATAGTCAAAGGTTTTAGAGTAGTCAATGAAGCAGAAGTAGATGTTTTTCTAGAGCTCTCTTGCTTTCTCTATAATACAGCAAATGTTAGCAATTTGGTCTCCAGTTCCTCTGCTTCTTTGAAAACTAGCTTGCTCTTCTGGTAATTTTCAGTTCACATATTCCTGAAGCCTAGCTTGCAGAAGCTCAAACACAACCTTGCTGACGTGTGAAATGACAGCAGTTGTTTGGTAATTTGAACATTCCTTGGCATGGCCACTGTTAAGTTTTCCAAATTTGCTGGTATGTTGAGGGTAGCACTTTAATAACATCAAGATTTTAAATAACTCAGCTGCAATGATGTCACTTCCACTAGCCTTATTAGAAATGATTCCAGAGGCTTATTTGGCCTCATTCTCCAGAATGTCTGGCTCTAGATCAGTAACTACGTCATCATTATTGGTGATGGTAATATCTTTTTTTGTATAGTTCCTTTGTATATTCTTGTCACCTCTTTTTAATCTCTTCTGCTTCTGTTATTTTTTTCTCTCATTATGCCCATTTTTGCATGAAACTTTCTCTTGTTATCTCTAATTTTTCTGAAGTGATCTTTTGGTTTTACTATTCCATTGTTTTCTTTCATTTCTTTGAAGAAAATCCTCTTATCTCTCCTTGTTATTCTCAGGAATTACCTTCAATTGGGTATGTCTTTCCCTTTTCCTTTCTTTTTCCTTTCCCCCTTTTCTTTCCTTTTCTTTGTTTCCTCAGACTCAGCAGACAGCCATTTTACTTTCTTGCTTTTCTTTTTTCTTTGCCATGTTTCTTGTTGCTGCCTTTTGTACAATAATGTAAACTTCTGTCCATGGTTCATCAGGTACTACATCTACTAGATCTAATCCCTTAAATCCTTTCATCACTTCAACTTCATGTTCAGATTTAGATCTTCCCTATACAATTTGGTGGCATTCCCTATTTTCTTCAACTTAAATCAGAATTTTGCAATAACAAGCTCATTATTTGAGTCATCATCAGCTTCCGGTCTTGTTTTAATGAACTATATAGAGCTTCTCTGCTTATGCTGCAAAGTATATAATTAATCTATTTTTTATAATGATTATCTGATGATGTCTATACATAGAGTTCTCTTTTGGGTTGTTAAAAAAGAGTGTTTGCTATAACTATTGAGTTATCTTGGTTATAACTCTGTCTTTGTCCTCCTTCATTTTGTACTCTAAGGCCAAACTTGCTTGTTATTCCAATTAACTTTTGATTTCATTCACATTAGCATTTCAGCCCCCTATGATAAATGCAACATCTTTTTAATTTTCATTTAATATTTTTAATTTGGAAGCTTTTGTTAAATTCTCTGTAAAATTTCTGTATGTCTTCGTCCTCTGCATAGATATTGGCCCATAGGTAGAAATGATTTTCAAGGCATTCTTTGAAAAATTAATATAAGATGATCAAATGTCCTATGAAAAGATGTTTTTTATTGCCTCTGGACATGAATAAAACACAAGTCTGCTAACTTTCACTCACTTCTCCAAGAAGAACCCATTAGTTATCTTTCCATTTAGCTGCAACAATTTTTGTCTTTTGGTTTCATATGTAATAAAAGCATAAAAATTAAATAATATAGTATCTTTACTAGTATATTAACTTGTCTGACATTGAATAAAGGTCTCATATTTAGGGTATTAATTACTGAGCTAATGTTATTAGCAGTCTAAAAGCTGTGATTCATTTCACTTTCTGTCTTCTTTTCCATCAACCTATCATTGTCACTAAAGAAGCAGATGGCTTCAAGGACTGAGAGAGATTTATAGTTTTCTTTGTTTTATGGATTGCCAATGCCAAAATATTCATTCCCAGGTAACATCCTTACTGGCATTAAATGACTCCACATTTGTAAGATCATGGATTTTGAACTAGAAGGGATCTTAAGAAGTCATCCAGCCTAACCCATTTCAAGCCCAGAGAGTATATTTTAATTGCCCAAAGCCCATGGTGGGGCTTTGTTTGATCATAGGGACGATGCTTTTTGCCCTCATTTAACTTTAAACAAAACTGTATATAATTCAATAAAATATTTACTCTAAATAGTTTTTTTCTGGAATTAAAGTTTAAGGAACAAGAAAGAATGATTATTATGGTTCCTTTTTTATTATTATAGCTTTTTCTTTACAAAGCATATACATAGGTAATTTTTCAACACTGATCTGTGCAAAACCTTCTGTTCCAACTTTTCCCCTCCTTTCCCCCACCCCCTCTCTTAGATGGCAGGTAGTCTAATACATGTTAAATATGTTAAAGTATGTATTAAATCCAATTATATGCATACATATTTATACAATTATCTTGTTGCACAAGAAAAATCAGATCTAGAAAGAAAGAAAAAATATGGTTCTTTTTCTAGGAACAATAGGATAAAAGGAAAATACAAGTAAAGTTTTTGCTTATAAAGAGAGGTAATATAAGTTTTTTTTCTTTCTTTTTTTTTTTTTGGCAAAAGATAGGTATATTTAGGGGAAGATGTTACAGACAAAATGAAGGGGTGAAATAGGCACCAGAAGTGGCAAATATAAAACATAGTGGGAGAGCAATAGGGTAACAAAGGAAAAGAATTTGGAAGAATCCATAAAAGAATATGCCATGAAGCCTAAGCATCCCATTGACTGGGAGGTCAGATTCATAGAGAAGTTTAGTAGAATAACTAGAGTTAGCTATAATAAGGAGAAAGATGTCGTTAAAGAGAAGGCACTATGAAGAGGGAGAGAGAGAGTAACCTCAGTGAGTGATAGTAAAAATCTTTCAAAACATGAATAGTTAAAGAAAGATCTTAAGTAAGTGATGCTGAAATCAGCTATGGGATTTTCCTCGAGGACCTACAGTTAGAAGTTTGGCATTATATCTGATTTCTCCTTGCATCTTATGTCAGATTTAGAACTAAGGAAGTTTTGACATCTCTGTCATTGAGATGTCCATGGGACATTCAACAGTCAGTTAGTTATGTGGGACTGAAGCTCAAAAGAGAGACTAGGGCTGCTTTTATATATGTAGGAATCATATAGATCATAATTAAATACATGGATGCTAATGAATCTTTATTTATAGAACCTTGGAAACATCCAGTTCATGGGAAAGACATAGTCATGATATTCAGCATATGAGTCTGAGAAGAAATGATCTGGTAGATAAGAGAACAAAGAAAGAGCAAAGTTATACCCTGAGAGAAGGGTGTATCCAGCAGAAGGTGGGACGCAATATCACAGTATCAACTATTTCAGAGAGGCCAAAAAGTATGGTTCTGGCTTCCTGAATAGAAAAGAAAAATCTGTGTTTCTTTCCTTGTCTCTTAATTGCATTCATTTGAAGTGTTAGACCTGAATTCAGGTAATAGGATTTTTTCTTTTTCTTCCTTTATTGATGCTCTTGATAACAGAATCCTTTACTTTGGCCAGGGCAATTGATCCTGTGCTATAAAGATTTATCCCAGCTGTCACTTAGCTCTACTAACAGCTTCTATAGAGTTAATACTGACATTAAATAGGGTTCAGGAAAGTATTATCACCCAGCCATATGCCCCTGTTTTTCCCCCCTCAAACTTGGAAATGAGTTCACAGTCTTTTAGAGCTACATAAGTGAATCACTTTACTGCTTTCCTCTTGTCTTTGAGGGTTTTTTGGTGTCCCCCAAAATATTAACTTGAACAAATATTGTCAATTAGTAAGTATTCATTAAGTGCTTATTTTGTGCTAGGCACAAAAACACTGGAGATAGAGAAAACCAAAATCTTAATCCTTGTTCTTATGGAGTTCCCTTTTTAATGGAGAAGGCAATATATGAAAAATTGTACACATATACGCACATGTTTCTCTCTGTCTGTGTCTTTCTCTGTCTGTTTCTCTCTCTCTGTATGTCTCTCTGTCTCTTTCCTCTATCTCTCTCTCCCTCTTTCACTCTCTCTTCCCTGTCTCTCTGTTCCTCTTTCCTCTCTTTCTCTCTCCCCCTTTCTCCTTCCATCTGTCTATTTATCTTTATACTTCTGAATGACATAAATCTGATTTCCTTTTCCTTTCCTCTAACCTTTCAATATACCTTTGTATTTCTTCTTGAAAAGGAAAAGGGGAGAAAATTGGTCTCAACTTCCAAAATCTACTGAGTTTTTTTCTCCATAATATTCTGAATGGGCTGATAGAGGATTTTTCTCATCTCCTCTTGGAGATGGTTTTGAACTCAGAAAGAAATGAACTCAGAAAAGAACTGCTAATAAGTATTTTCAAGAAACATCATTTGGGTATAGGCAACATTCATATCAAAAAGACTGATGACTGATGATTTTTAATTAAAGGATAGATTCTGGAGAACTTTGTAATTTGTTGTGAGACATGGGAGACATATGGGAGGCCCAGGACTACCCAGCATGTCATGTCTACATCAAAGAAGGTACTTTGCTCAATGAAGAAGGCAGAATTGCAGTAGCTCAAAAGAAATTGGGACATATAAATTTAGAGATATCTTCTTCAAAGGTTCATTTGTTTTTTTTTTTTTTATAATAAATTTTATTTTATTTAATAATAACTTCGCATTGACAGAATCCATGCCAGGATAATTTCTACACGACATTATCCCTTGCAATCACTTATGTTTCGTTTTTTTCCCCTCCCTCCCTCCTCCCCCCCCCCCCCCCAGGATGGCAAGCAGTCCTATATATGCTAAACATGTTGCAGTATATCCTAGATTCAATACATATTTGCAGAACCAAACAGTTCTCTTGTTGCACAGGGAGAATTGGATTCAGAAGGTAAAAATAACTCGGGAAGAAAATCAAAAATGCAAATAGTTCACATTCATTTCCCAGTATTCCTTCTTTGGGTGTAGCTGTTTCTGTCCATCATTTCTCCAATGAAACTCAGTTAAGTCTCTTTGTCAGAGAAATCCACTTCCATCAGAATACATCCTCATACAATATCGTTGTCGAAGTGTATAATGATCTCCTGGTTCTGCTCATCTCACTTAGCATCAGTCCATGTAGGTCTCTCCAAGCCTCTCTGTATTCATCCTGCTGGTCATTCCTTACAGAGCAATAATATTCCATAACATTCATATACCACAATTTACCCAGCCATTCTCCAATTGATGGGCATCCATTCATTTTCCAGTTTCTAGCCACTACAAACAGGGCTGCTACAAACATTTTGGCACATACAGGTCCCCTTCCCTTTTTTAGTATCTCTTTGGGGTATAAGCCCAATAGAAACACTGCTGGATCAAAGGGTATGCACAGTTTGATAACTTTTTGGGCATAATTCCAGATCGCTCTCCAGAATGGCTGGATTCGTTCACAACTCCACCAACAATGCATCAATGTCCCCGTTTTCCCGCATCCCCTCCAACATTCATCATTGTTTTTTCCTGTCATCTTAGCCAATCTGACAGGAGTGTAGTGATATCTCAGAGTTGTCTTAATTTGCATTTCTCTGATCAATAGTGATTTGGAACACTCTTTCATGTGAGTGGTAATAGTTTCAATTTCTTCATCTGAAAATTGTCTGTTCATATCCTTTGACCATTTATCAATTGGAGAATGGCTTGATTTTTTATAAATTTGAGTCAGTTCTCTATATATTTTGGAAATGAGGCCTTTATCAGAACCTTTAATTGTAAAGATGTTTTCCCAGTTTGTTACTTCCCTACTAATCTTGTTTGCATTCGTTCTGTTTGTACAAAGGCTTTTTAATTTGATATAATCAAAATTTTCTATTTTGTGATTGGTAATGGTCTCTAGTTCATCTTTGGTCACAAATTTCTTTCTCCTCCACAAGTCTGAGAGATAAACTATCCTATGTTCCTCTAATTTATTTATAATCTCGTTCTTTATGCCTAGGTCATGGACCCATTTTGATCTTATCTTGGTATGTGGTGTTAAGTGTGGGTCCTTGCCTAATTTCTGCCATACTAATTTCCAGTTATCCCAGCAGTTTTTATCAAATAATGAAATCTTATCCCAAAATTTAGAATCTTTGGGTTTGTCAAACACTAGATTGCTATAGTTGACTATTCTGTCTTGTGAACATAACCTTTTCCACTGATCAACTAATCTATTTCTAAGCCAATACCAGATGGTTTTGGTGACTGCTGCTTTATAATATAATTTTAGATCAGGTACAGCTAGACCACCTTCATTTGATTTTTTTTTCATTAATTCCCTTGAGATTCTCGACTTTTTATTGTTCCATATGAATTTTGTTGTTATTTTTTCTAAATCATTAAAATATTTTCTTGGAAGTCTGATTGGTATAGCACTAAATAAATAGATTAGTTTAGGGAGTATTGTCATCTTTATTATATTTGCTCGGCCTATCCAAGAGCACTTAATATTTTTCCAATTATTTAAGTCTGACTTTATTTGTGTGAAAACTTTTTTGTAATTTTGCTCATATAATTCCTGACTTTCCTTTGGTAGGTAGATTCCCAAATATTTTATGCTATCAACAGTTATTTTGAATGGAATTTCTCTTTGTATCTCTTGCTCTTGATTTTGTTGGTGGTGTATAAGAATGCTGAGGATTTATGGGGATTTATTTTGTATCCTGCTACTTTGCTAAAATTATGAATTATTTCTAATAGCTTTTTAGTAGAATCTCTGGGGTTTTCTAGGTATACCATCATATCATCTGCAAAGAGTGATAGTTTGGTTTCCTCATTGCCTACTCTAATTCCTTTAATCTCTTTCTCGACTCTTATTGCAGAGGCCAGTGTTTCTAATACAATATTGAATAATAATGGTGATAGTGGGCAACCTTGCTTCACTCCAGATCTTACCGGGAAAGGTTCCAGTTTTTCCCCATTGCATATGATGCTTACTGAAGGTTTAAAATATATGCTCCTAACTATTTTAAGGAAAAGTCCTTTTATTCCTATGCTCTCAAGTGTTTTTATTAGGAATGGCTGTTGGATTTTATCAAATGCTTTTTCTGCATCTATTGAAATGATCATATGGTTTTTGTTTGGTTGGTTGTTGATATAGTCAATTATGTTAATAGTTTTCCTAATATTGAACCAGCCCTGCATTCCTGGTATAAATCCTACTTGGTCATAGTGTATTATCCTGGGGATGATTTTCTGTAATCTTTTTGCTAATATTTTATTTAAGATTTTAGCATCAATATTCATTAGGGAGATTGGTCTATAATTTTCTTTCTCTGTTTTCAGCCTACCTGGTTTAGGTATCAGTACCATATCTGTGTCATAAAAGGAGTTTGGTAGGACTCCTTCAATCCCTACTTCTTCAAATAGTTTATTTAGCATTGGAGTTAATTGATCTTTAAATGTTTGATAGAATTCAGATGTAAATCCATCTGGTCCTGGGGTTTTTTTCTTCGGGAGTTGATTGATAGTTTGTTCTATTTCTTTTTCTGAGATAGGAGTGTTTAGGATATTTACTTCTTCCTCTGTTAGTTTAGGTAAGCTATATTTTTGGAGGTATTCTTCTATTTCATTTAAGTTGTCGAATTTATTGGCGTAAAGTTGGGCAAAGTAACTCCTAATTATTGCTCTAATTTCCTCTTCGTTAGTGGTGAGTTCTCCCTTTTCATTTTTAAGACTAACAATTTGATTTTCCTCTTTCCTTTTTTTAATCAGATTTACTAAGGGTTTGTCTATTTTGTTGGTTTTTTCATAGAACCAACTCTTAGTTTTATTAATCAATTCAATAGTTTTTTTACTTTCAATTTTATTGATCTCTCCTTTTATTTTTTGAATTTCAAGTTTAGTGTTTGATTGGGGGTTTTTAATTTGTTCCTTTTCTAGCATTTTTAGTTGCAAGCCCAATTCATTGACCTTCTCTTTCTCTATTTTATACAAATAGGCCTCTAGAGATATGAGATTTCCCCTTATTACCGCTTTGGCTGCATCCCATACATTTTGGTATGATGTCTCATTATTATCATTTTCTTGGATGAAGTTATTAATTATGTCTATAATTTGCTGTTTCACCCAATCATTCTTTAGTATGAGATTATTTAGTTTCCAATTATTTTTTGGTCTACTTTCCTGTGGCTTTTTATTGAATGTAATTTTCAATGCATCATGGTCTGAAAAGGATGCATTCACTATTTCTGCCTTACTGCATTTGAGTTTGAGGTTTTTATGTCCTAATATATGATCAATTTTTGTATAAGTTCCATGAACTGCTGAAAAGAAGGTGTACTCCTTTCTGTCCCCATTACATTTTCTCCAGAGATCTATCATATCTAATTTTTCTAGTATTCTATTTATCTCTTTGACTTCTTTCTTATTTATTTTGTGGTTTGATTTATCTAATTCTGAGAGTGCAAGGTTGAGATCTCCCACTATTATAGTTTTACTGTCTATTTCTTCTTGCAGCTCTCTTAATTTCTCTTTTAGGAATTTAGATGCTACACTACTTGGTGCATATATATTTAATATAGATACTTCTTCATTATTCATTCTACCCTTTAGCAAGATATAGTGCCCTTCCTTATCTCTTTTGATTAGATCAATTTTTGCTTTAGCTTGATCTGAGATCAGGATGGCTACCCCTGCTTTTTTGGCTTCACCTGAAGCATAGTAGATTTTGCTCCAACCTTTTACCTTTAACCTGCATGTATCACCCCGCTTCAGGTGTGTTTCCTGTATACAACATATTGTAGGATTCTGGCTTTTAATCCATTCTGCTAACCGCTTCCTCTTTATAGAGGAGTTTACCCCGTTCACATTTATGGTTAAAATGACCAATTCTGTATTACTTGCCATCTTGTTAGCCCCGGTTTATGCTTTTCTCCTTCTTACTCCCTTACCCCCTCCCTTACCCCCCTTCCCAGTATTAAGCTTGTGAGCTCCCCTTGCTTCTCACAGCCCTCCCTTTTTCAGTATCCCTCCCCCCCTTTAGAGTTCCCCCCCCCCAACTTGCCCCTTTCCCTCCCAGTTACCGTATTCCCTTCCACTTAGCTTATTCCTTCCTTTTTCACTTTTCCCTTCTCACTTTTCAATGAGGTGGGAGAAGTTTCACCATAGATTGAATATGTCTAAAATTCTTCTCTTAATGCCAATTCTGAAAGCAGTAAAATACTCACTATTTTCATTCCTCTCCATTCTTTCTCTCAGATATACTAGGTTTTCTTTGCCTCTTCATGAAATGTAGTACCCCCACTTTCCCTTTTTTCTAGTACAATGTCCTTTCCACAACTAGTTTCTAGAACAAGGTATACATGTATTCTTTATACATCTTTACAGCCGAAATATAGTTCCCAAGATTAATCTTTACCTTTTTAGATTTCTCTTGAGTTCTGTGCTTGTAGATCAAATTTTTTGTTAAGTTCTGGCTTTTTCATCAGAAATAGATGAAATTCGCTTATTTCGTTGAATGTCCATCTTCTTCCCTGGAAAAAGATGCTCATTCTCGCTGGGTAAGTTATTTTTGGTTGCATACCAAGTTCCTTAGCCTTTCGGAATATCATATTCCAGGCCCTTCGATCCTTTAATGTGGATGCTGCCAGATCCTGGGTGATCCTTATTGTGGCTCCTTGATACTTGAATTGGGTTTTTCTAGCCGCTTGCAGTATTTTTTCCTTTGCCTGAGGGTTCTGGCATTTGGCCACTATATTCCTTGGTGTTTTGATTTTAGGATCCCTTTCAGTAGGGGATCGATGAATTCTTTCAATGTCTATTTTACCTTCTGTTTCTATGACTTCTGGGCAGTTCTCTTTGATAATTTCCTGGAAGATAGTGTCCAGGCTTTTTTTTTCATCATACTTTTTTGGAAGTCCGATGATTCTCAGGTTGTCTCTCCTGGATCTGTTTTCCAGGTCTGTTGTCTTCCCCAGAAGGTATTTCACATCCTTTTCCATTGTTTGATTTTTTTGGATTTGCTTGACTGATTCTTCTTGTCTCCTCGAGTCATTCAATTCCAATTGTTCGACCCTGATTTTCAGTGAGGTATTTTCTTCACTCACTTTTTTAAGATCTTTTTCTAATTGTCCAATTGAGTTCTTTTGTTCTGTGGAATTTTTTTCCATTTCGCCAATTTTGTTTTTTAGAGAGCTGTTTTCTGTTTCCAGTTCACTAATCCTATTTTTCAAGGATTTGGTTTCTTTATCCACTCTCTCTTTAACTGACTTCTCCAGGCTCTTTTGCCAAGCCTCCCTCTCCTTTTGCAGAGCCTCCCTCTCCTTTTCCCATTTTTCTTCTAGCTCCCTTGTGAGAGCCTTTTTAATTTCCTCCATGAGATTCATCTGTGCTGAGGGACATAAGGTCTCCTCCTTCGGGGATTCACCTGGGGACTGTTTGTTTTTAGTCTCCTCAGGGTTTGGAGTCTGCTCTTTATCTGTATAAAAGCTGTCCAGGGTTAAATTCTTTTTCAGTTTCTTGCTCATTCTGTCTATTTATCAAAGACAAACTATCAAAGAAACAGAAGGAAAAAAACCCCTTGAATGGAGGCTGCTTTCTTTGGGGGAGGGGCAGGGTATTCGTGAGGCACGGGTCCTACTGTGCTATGGCGCCTGCGCACTGAGTTCCGAGCGCTCTGAGATCCCAGCGGGCTAAGACACTGTGGGGGAGGGGTGGCCAGGTCCCGAGAGACTCCAGCTGTTTGGGATTGTATTCTTCACCCCCGGTGTTTTTAGCTTCTCTGCTGGGCTGCTGACTTGCTCCTATAGCAAAGCTCTCACCGCAGAGACGGCTGTGATCGCGTCCTACCCCCTCTCCGCTCTACCCGGTTCTGAGCTGCTATCTGTGCTCTGGTTGCAGCTGCTGCCCGCAGACTGCTTCCAAATACCGTCCCCGCCCTCGCGCAAAAACAGACCTTTCTTGACGAGTCTCAAGGATGGTTTCTCTTGGTAAGTAATTGTATGGTTTTTTTTCAGTCGAGCATTAATTCAGAGGCATGAAATGAAATGAATAGTGAGAGAAAAACACGGAGATTACACAGAAGTGTATTTCCTCTCCGCCATCTTGGCCGGAAGTCTCAAAGGTTCATTTGAACAAACTATTTGTACCTGTAGAACAGCCTTCTGAGCTTGTATTGATCTGATAAGCCACAGTAGAACACTATATATTGATCCCCACATAGTGATGTCATTTTAGTCCTCTTCTGCTATGAAGAACAACAACCAATCAAGCAGAGGACAAGCTAAACACCAATCACATGGAAAGCGCTGTTTTGACAATTATCTCTGATTACAAAGTAATATTGAAAATAGCTTCAACTTTTTCCAAATCAGAATAAATATAGCAAAATTTGTTGATTCTAGTCTATAATTTAATCTGTGTGTGGGAACTTCCATGTGGAGCCTCCCTCCACTCATAGAGACGCAGACTTCTGGTGTTAGAAAATTCTTTGGATTTGTGAGAATTTAAGTGATTTGTCTGTGAGTATACTTCCTCTACAGTAAGGGTTCTTATTGTGTGTGTGTGTGTGTGTGTGTGTGTGTGTGTGTGTGTGATGCATCCCTTTGGCAGTCTAGTGAAGCTTATGGACTCTTTTTTAGAATAATGTTCTTAAATGTGTAAAATAAAATATACAGGATTACAAAAAGCCATTTATAATGAAATGTACTTATCTACTTAAAAAAAAAGAAAAAGGTCATGAACTTTGAATTAAGTATCCTACTCAATGGATGCCTATCAGTTGGGGAATGGCTAAATAAATTATGGTATATAAATGTTATGGGATATTATTGTTCTATGAGAAATGACCAGCAGGATGATTTCAGAGAGGCCTGAAGAGGCTTACACGAACTGATGCTAAGTGAAGTGAGCAGAACCAAGAAAACATGGTACACAGCAACAAGAAGATTATGTGACGATCAACTGTGATAAACTTGGCTCTTTTCAACAATGAGGTGATTCAAAGCAATTTCAATAGTTTTAGGATGGAAAGAGACATTCATATCTAGAGAAAGAACTATGTAGACTGAATGTTTATCAAAATATTTCCACTTTTGTCGTTGTTTGTTTGTTTTCCCTTTTGATCAGATTTTTTTTTTTTTTTTTTTTTTTTTTTTTTGCGTAGCATGGCAAATTTGGAAATATATTTAGAAAAATTGCACATGTTTAACCTAAATCAGATTGTTTCCTGTCTATTGGAACACAAGATTTTGTAAAGGTGGATATTGAAAACTATCTTTGCATGTATTTGAAAAATAAAAAGCTGTTTTTTAAAAAGAACCTTATTCAAAAGGAAATTACACCTAATAACATTTGTTTGCATAGAGATCACAGCCATGATTTTCATTACAACCTCCATCATAAGAATGCAAGTGGTATCATTATATCCATTATACAAAGAAGCAAATTCAAGTCAGGAACTCGGAGGTAAAAAAGTATTTGAAGCAAGATTTTCTGAATTCAAATGATAATTTCTGTGTCCCATGGGAAAGAATGAGTTCAATTAAAAGGATTTGATATGATAGATTTATTTAATCCCATGTGAAACTGGTGGCACCCAGAACAAATTAAATCTATTCTATTTTCATTTGTTCCAGGCTGTAAGGGTGTTATGGTTTAAGGGATGTTTTTAGAGCAAAAATCCATTTTCTTTTCTTTTAAAATTTTTTGTATAGCTTTTTATTTTTCTAAATACATGCAAATATAATTTCAAAATTCACTTTTGCAAAATCTTGCTTCAAATTTTTCTTCCTCCCCTTCCCCAAACCCTCCCATAGAGACAGCAAGCAATCCGATTTAAGTTAAACATGTGTAGTTCTTCTAAATGTATTTCCATATTCATTATGCTGCACAAGAAAAATCAGATCAAAAGATCAAAGGCAGATCAAAAATCAGATTTTTTTTCAAATCCATTTTCTAACACTTATTAGCAGGTGACTGAACAAGGAATATAATCTGGATATATCTAACAAATTGTAATCTACTGTGGAGGGAAGAAATCCTTATAGAGACAAACTACAAGACCTTTATGCATGTTAATTAAAAAAAAAAACCAAACTATTCTCTAGCTCCTTTCAGTTTCTCGGGGGGAAAAACATACCAAAACAATTCTAATCATTAGATTTACATAATATTTGGGTACTTGTCTATTTAAATCAAACTAACCCTAAGATTGCTCGCATCAGGCTTGTCTTCAGACTTGTTGAGGAACGAGAAAGACTTTTATCTAGTGGGATTAGGAGGGAATGCTTGCCAGGCACAGTCTAGGTGAATGCACTGAGGTAAGAGATAAGAAGGAGATCAGGGTGCAACAAACAGTCCAATAATGGACTATGTTGAATTGCATAGAATTGAACTGACATTATTTCTGGGCCTTGGTTTTATCATTTATAAAATACAGAAGTTGGATTGAAAAACCTTTAATGTCTCTTTCAGTTCTTTCCGAAGTCAGGAAGATTGGAATTCAAATTCAGCTTCAGATACTTATAGCTCTGTGACTCTGGTCAAGTCACTTAAATCTGTCTGACTCAGGTTGATTTTTTGTTTGTTTTTTCAAAAAATTCCAAATTCTGATCAAAGATCAAAAGTGTGATAGTAGCTCAAGTAATTCGCCCTTTCCAACTTTAGCAGATATTTTGGCTGTCAACTATGGGAATTTATATTGATAAACTGACTCCTTATGTTACTCTGAATAGAGATGAATAATAATTAGAATAGTTAGCATTTAATAATAGAGTAGGCTTGATAAATGGTGAAACGCATATCTCTTAGCAATTGGCATATAGGGGTCCTCAAACTTTTTAAATAGGGGGCCAGTTCACTGTCTCTCAGACTGTTGGAGGGCCCGACTATAGTAAAAACAAAAACTTTGTTTTGTGGGCCTTTAAATAAAGAAACTTCATAGCCCTGGGTGAGGGAGATAAATGTCCTCAGCTGCTGCATCTTGCCCGCAGGCCGTAGTTTGAGAACCCCTGGAGTATGTGTCT
Organism: Antechinus flavipes; assembly: GCF_016432865.1. Taxonomy (NCBI): domain Eukaryota; kingdom Metazoa; phylum Chordata; class Mammalia; order Dasyuromorphia; family Dasyuridae; genus Antechinus; species Antechinus flavipes. The sequence continues at coordinate 283,010,443 of NC_067401.1, read as the reverse complement.
ATGTGTGTGTATGTATGTGCTAATTTTAGAACAGACCTTTTACTCTTTCCTAATTGAGTCTTTCTCTTATTCTGTAAAGAGGCAGTTCCAAATTTTCTCTTCTTTAAAGTTTCTCATACCATCATCCTCTCTCCACTTTCTCTTAATTAAGAATATTGTCTTATACTTAGATAAAGTGTATACAACATATATGATTTGATTGTTTTGTATAATTTAGTATGTTATATATATTAATATATACTTCATATACATTAAATAGAGGCAGGTAAGTGGTACAATAGATAAAGTGGCAGATGTAGATTCAGGGAGATGAGTTCAAATCTAGCCTCAGACATTGACTGTGTGACCTTGGTCAAGTCATTTATAACATACAGAGTTATGTTATAAGGATTTTTTCATCTATAATGATACCTCCCTCTCTTGTTGTGATGATCAAATGAAATATTTGTAAAGTATTCTGTAAACCTTAAAGCACTGCATCAATGCTATTGTGATGGTGATAATGATGATTAAAGTTTATTGAGGAAATAGAATATGTTTATTTGCCACCTTCCCCCCAGTTTTCTATATCTCAAAACCCTTTGACATCACTCCTCCTTCTCTTCTCCTTTACTAAGTTTCTGATGACTAAATCCTTTATCTTCCCAAGGTCAATCTGTCTTCAAATATACTTAATCTCATCCTCTTCCATCTTCTCCAGTAGATTATCTTTGCAGTCATTTCACCTCTTCTAATCTTCAATTTTCTCCTGGTTCCATCATGGCTGCTTACAAATATGTCTGGCTTCTTTGTGCTGAAGGAACCACTTGCTAGACACTAGCATTTTTCCTAGTAATCATCTTATATTTCTCTTGCCTTTCAGAGCCAAATTCCCAGAAAAATCTGCCTACACTCATTTCCATTACTTCCTTTCTTCCCTTTTTTCCCTCATTCCATTGTAATCTGGCTCTTCATTTTATATTTTTATCAAAGTTTTTCTTTCCAAATGATTAGACTAATGATCTTTTCATTGCCAAATATGAAGATCTTTTCTAAATTTTCATTCTTCTTGACCTCTCTGCAGCACTTGAAATTGTTGGCCAGTCTTTTTTCTTGGATCCTACTCTTTTCTACATTTCCCTAACAGAAGTGTTAGATCAACTGTCTAGTGGATATTTCAAACTAGATATCCTTTGGGTGTCTTAAAAACTCAGCATGTCCAAAAGAGATCTCATCCAATTCTTTCCCACTTTCAAAGTTCCCTTTTTCTTTTGAGGGTATCATTCTTCTATTCAGCCAGGCTTGCAACCTCAGAGAAATCATAAAATATATGTTATTTTTCTCTCATCATATATACTCACACACACATACAAATACACACACATATACATACACATGTATAAATTAATTGTTAGAGCTTGTCTTTTCTGTCTCCACAATATGTTTTTATACCTGTTCTTTTCAAACAGCTGCTCCCTGAATTCAGTCTTTTGTCATTACTCCCCTGATTTAGCCTCTTATTTGGTCATTCTATCTACATCTTTTCCTTTTCCAATTGATTCTTCAGTTTCCAAAGTGATTTTCTTAAAGTGAAAATCTGATCATATTATTCTCCTACTCACTAAAGTCTAGTGGGTTCCTATTATCTCTAGAATCAAATGTAAGTACTTCTATTTAGTTTTCTTTTAATGGAACTGTTTCAATTTTGAGATTAAAAACAAAACTCAGTTTCTTTGACAGCGTGAAACCTGTCCATCTATCCCTTTCTCTACTCATCCTGTGATGAGAGTACATTTTCTTGGAATAATTGTGCACAAAAATAGTTTTTATTTTAGGAACATGCAGAAACATCTTTACAGGGCACTTCTGGGCATACTATAGATAAGAATTCCTAAGGCATAAATTCATATGGACAAAAAAGGTCATTGTCACAATTGCCAGTTGACCCCCCTCCAATAAACAGTGAATATCTAGGAGCTAACCTCATTTTGATAGTTCCATAGCTTGAGTCAGGAAGAAATACTATATAGAGTAGATTTCTTATGTCCTTCAAGCAGACCATTGTTTTAGCCAATAAATTAGCAATACCACCACTGGCTCATTTTGAGTGACTCTGGGTAATTTATTTCTTGATAATATCTTTCAATATAATCCATACCAGTGATTAGCATTCCACCATTATTAATCAACAAAACAAATTAGCTTTTACAAAGGAATATTTACTAAAAAGATATAGCAAGAATAAAAATTACAAAACATTCTCCTCTTCTTTCCCTCCCAGTGCCAAATGCACCTACTCCCCTCTATCATTTTTGTTCTTATGGAGAGTGATTTCAAACTTAAAAAGATTGCTACAAAGTATTGACTTCATGAAGTTCACTTCTGTATGTAGTATAGCTAAGGGACAGAGTCTTTCCCTTGTTTGCAAGACATTGCTGGGTTGGTCTAGGCCAAAAAAGTTATTTACAGGTTTCTTATAATAATCAAATGAAATAAGGTATATAAAGTATTTTGCAAAACTTATAATATTATATTATTTATTATGATTATTGCTATTACTTCTACTTCCACTATTACTACTACTACTCTTTCCTCTCCTCATATATTTAATGCCAGGTACTGTTTTGGGGATACAAAGGCAAAAGTGAAATGGTTCCTGCCTCAAGGAGCTAACTTTCTAAAGAGAAAGACAACATATATTGATTTTACATAATAGCCAAAGAGATTGACTTTTTGATTGACTTAAGAATGATATTTGAGCACATACACAAAAGACTTCAATAATTCAGCCTTGTTCTCTTTTCTTCCCTGGCCATTTGCAAGGAGGAGATCATTGTTACAAGCCTCCACTTTGGGGATTTGCTAGTGACCAATTCTTTCCATTATGATTGACATGAAACCATGAACACATGGCTCTGGTATTCCTTCTGTCCTTATTGTGAATTCTTTCCAGTCATAGGTGAAGAATTCTTGGAGATAGGATGGACTAGTGCAATACATTGGGAACTTTAAAAGGTTGGGAGAATGAGCTTCCAAATGTCCAGGAACTTGAATTCCTGTTAGAATTTGCAGAGAACTGAGCCCAGCGTGGAGCAAAATGCCAAGTAACCAGCCTGATTTAGCCTAGTCCAGCAATGGTTCGAGGAAAGCCAAGAGGGATGTATTGATATCGAAATAAAAACAGACATTCTATCAGATACAACAGACTATTTGACCCAGATATGAGTGTTAAAGTGATGTTTTTTGAACCCAGAGACATTTTTTTTTTTTGATTTGGAACTTTTGCTACAGAGACTCCTAAGTTATAGATACAAGAGGGACAGATAAGAAACGGTCTTGTGTTCATATGCTTTCATGTTGATCCATGGGGATATAATAGGTCCCTGGAATTCTCCAAACTCATAGGCTTATAGTAGCTATTGTCTCCTCACTGTAACAGAGACGGAGAGGAAAAGAGAAAAGGATAAGATCAAGTTTTGGGGCATCTGTGGGACCTTCGCCTATGATTATGTGTGTTTGAGATATTGTGAAACCATTACTCTAAGCCTCTTTGACTCATTATTTAGGTTCTAATGGCTCAGAGTTAGAATAAATAGCAATTGTTTTCTGTTCTTGTTAGCAACTTTGAAGGTCTTCCTCTCCCAGATGGTTATTTTCATAATGGTAAATTAAGCCTTTTTTTTTTTTTTTTTTTTTGGTCTCAATTCTTTCCCAGCCCTTAGTCATTGAATGGGTTTTGTCTCAAACTGAGGCCTGGGGAAGATCTGAATTTAGAAAGGCCAAGATTATTCACTGCATCCTTGACTTTTACTTTGCTGCTAGAGTTCTCTGACTCTGGAGGAGAAAGTGATATTGATGACTTGACTCAGTTGGGCTTCACTAAAGTCAAATTCACCTGAAAGTTAAGACCACCTCATGATGCCATTGGTTCTCTTTGATAATGCAGAACAATAACAACAAATGATAAGATTTGAGTGAGGCTTTGAGGATTACACTGAGGCTCCAAATCCTATATGACTGGGAGGGTGGGGAAGGTTTTGCAGAAAGATGAATTCAGTTACGGCTGTATTGAGTCTAGTATGTATATGAGACATTCAGTTGAAATGTCTAGTGGAGTCACTTGTGCTTCAGAACTGGAATTCATGAGGAAAATGAGGGATGAATATAAAAAATTTGGAAATCACTTGTATAAAAATTATTTAAACCTGAAGGCACCAAATAATAGAGGTAAAAGGAAAGAGCAAAGAGGCAAATAAAACTGAGACAGTAGACAAGTAGTTGGAGAACCAAAAGACAGTAGTGTTGTGAAAGCCCTGAGAGGAGAAAGTATATGGATTAATACGATACTCAATCATGTCAAATACTGCAGAGGTATCAGGAAGGATGAAAATTGATAAAAGATCATTACATTTGATAATTGATCATAGGTGAATTTGGAGAGAATGGTGCAGAGGGTGAAAAGAGTAAGAGAAAGAAGAAACAGTGTCTTAATGAATTTGACTGCAAAAGAGAAAGATTTAGTAGAGTAGCTAGAGAATAAAGTAGGGAAAAATAATGGAGCAAGATGGAGAATCCATCACCATTTATTAAGTGACTACTATGTTCTAGGCACTGAATGTTTGTAAGCAGCAGAGAATGAGCCAGTAGATAGGGAGAGATTGAAGATTAGAGTGAGGTGGGATGGTTATGGAAGCAATCTATTGGAGAAGACAAAATGGGAATCAAGCATAAATGCAGAGGGATTGGCTTTTGTGAGGAGAAGGGCCACTTCTTCAAATGAGATCAAAGTGAAGGACAGAATAGTAGGCGATAAAATTGAGAGGTTGTGAAATGAAGATACAAGGGAAAGAGGAAGTTTTCAGCAAAGGACTTCAGTTTTCTTTGTAAAGTGAGAGAATAGGGTATGGGTATTATGGGAAATTTGAGGAGAGGAGAGAAAGCACAGATTTACTACAATAGAGAATCAATCAGGGAGAAGTCAAATAATTGTTAAAGAACCTTTTGGATTAAATCTGACTCAAGTCACTTTTTAGTGGCTTATATTGATTCTTCAACTTGAAAAAAAATATTGACAGAAATGTCCTAATCTGGCAAAAAGAGAGGTTTTTTTTGGAAAAAGAAAATGCAATAACCAAAAGGGTAGTAACTAAACTAAACAGTAATTAAACATTCCATATTTCACATATTTCACATTTTTATTGGAGTTCTCAAAGTGAATATTAAGATATATACAGTTCCTCCAATATCAAAAATATATTTTACATTTTTCTTAAAATTCCTTTCTAAGAAACTAAAACTACAAGCTACTGAAAGGTAATGTCAGACAGCTCTCAAAATCTAACTGGAGAAAAATACTGCCAGGAGAAAATGTCTTGATGAATATGGCCTAAACTTGCTGAGATAGGAATGGAGTTGGATTTTTTTGTCCTTTTTCCTTGCTATTTTATTTGACAATCAGTGCTAGGAATGAGGATGTCATGAGGTCTGACATGTTCCATGTCAGAACTTATGAACCTTGGTCTTGGTCTGATACTGCCCCCATTTTTGTGGATTGATGAAAAGCAAGTGAAATTTCTAACATCTAATTTCAGAAAGCAAAAGGCCTTGTTCCCTAGTAGAACCTTGTCATTTCCTAGGAGTAATTGTGAAACTTGCCTGTGGTCATGAAGATTTTTTTTCCTAACCAGGGTAAATGCCTGAAAACTCACAAATTTTCCAGGCTTCCAGGCAAAAGAAGGTAGATGACTCACTTCTGGTTCTGGTCTTGAAGGTCAACCTATTCATTGAATTAATTGAAAGGCAGGTAGAAGGGATATTTTGAAGATAAAAAAAAAACAAGGGAGATCTGCTGAGGCTTCCACCCCATCTATCAAAACTTTCATTATTTTGTGGTTTAAATGCCTTATCCCTTGTTGAGACTCATTTGCAAAAGCAACCTTCCAAGGTAATGTATCTGTGTAGAAAATTAATCCTCCTCATTTTGTGACTGTATAAGACCCTAAGACAGTCTTAGAACTATAGAAGAGCCCTGGCTTTAAAAAAGCACAGAAAGGTTATTATCAAATCTTTGGCTAAGCCCTGGATTTAACTACCTTCTTGTTGGTGTGTGTGTGTGTGTGTGTGTGTGTGTGTGTGTGTGTGTGTGTGTTACTCTGTGTGAATGGAGTGAAAGGCTGGAAATGGGTAGGGGGGAGGGTTAATTTTCTTAGTATGAATGATGGTTTCCTTTTTCCAGCAGAGCAATTTGCAGGTAAGCCTTCTCTCCTTCCCCCCTGCACCCCGATGTTGTCCAGAGATAAAGAAAACCCTCTGAAAAATGGCCTGGAGCTGATTTCACAGCCACAGCAGGTTTCAATTCAGGCAAAGCCACTGTTTGTTTACATTGAGTAGCTTTGTTGAAAACTGTGAAGCAATTGTTTCCAAGATGACAAATTAATAAATGGATCCAGGGTCACTTAGAATCAATCAAATGATAATTTTCTTCATGTACCAGCCAGGGAGATTTTAGCAAAAATATTTATCAGTCTTTGTTCTCCCCATGTGATATACTTATCTATCAATCCATCGATCAATCTATCATCTTCATATCTATCTTAATTTTCTATCATCTATTTTCATCATCATCTATCTATAATTGATCTATTTTTATAAAAAGGTATCCATCTCTTAATTAGTGTTTTGGACACTTCTAAGTGGGTAATTTGAATTCAACAAGCATTTAATAAGCTTATTCAGTGTGCTAAGTTCTATGCTAGGTGATGGGATACAAAGACAAAAATGAAATTGGACTATCCCTTAGGAATATTATAGTCTACTGGGAGTTTAACAAACATGAACAAAGAAAATTAGATACAAAATATATACTTCACTTAAGACAATCATGAGTTAAGATATTGTTTGACCATGGATAATTACTTTTTGTTATAATTATTGTTATACTCATTAACATTATTATTACCCTATTCTTCTCATTCTTTTTGGTGCATTCAGAAAGAAATGGACTAGTTAATATCCTGCTATTCTTACTATTCTTTTTATATTTACTGTTCTGTAGACTCTTGCACTGGTTGATAAAAATGATAGCTATTAGCTATTGAATAGAATATGGGGTGCCAGATTCTATAGGCTGGTCCAAAGCATCATCTTTGGTACAGCTCCAGTAGCTGATAGGATGATCCAGGGAATATATACCTACTTTGTTCCTATGTGGTTCTGATTTTCTGATTTCTTCAGCCAGGGTGTGTGTGTGTGTGTGTGTGTGTGTGTGTGTGTGTGTGTGTGTGTGTGTGTATTTGAGGCAGAAGTGATTTGCCTGGAGTTATAGAGTTATTAAGTATCCAAGATCATGTTTGAATTCTATCTTCCTGACTTTGGGTTTAGCACTTTATCCACTGTGCTACTTAGCTGCTAATTCTATATATTCTGAAAGCATTTAATTCCACATAGTCTGGAGATTATTGGTGCTTGGTAAGGTGATATCTAATAAGACATTCATTTTACTAATGATGACAATAATATTGAGTTCTTCCCTTTTTTGGAAACCTGGAGGACTATATTTTTTAAAAGAGCAAATTAAAATATTTTGATGATTATATGTAAAGAAACATCATGTGATTAAAACTGATTTTAAACTACAAACCAACTCTGATCTTTTGAGCTGTTTTTTTTTTTTTACTTGTTTTATTGTACTTTCCTTGTATTCAGCAAAGAGTTTGTAAAGCGTCTAAGGGTAGGATGGGCTTGGAGTCAATCCTAAGAAGATGAAATGCTTAAAATCTGAATTAGTGTCAACTTCCTGGAAATTTCTTACTTGTTTGAATCAGCACCCTGGTAAAATAAGACTGGAAATAATGTGGCTGCTATTATTAATACTGTCATTTTTTTTGTTTGTTTTTTTGGTCAGGGAATGGGAAGATGGGTGGACAAGAAACCTCAGAAGAATCCACTTCTCATACAGCTTGAAGAATGCCTTGTGCCCTTAAGGAGCATAGACGTGGGAAACACAGCCATACAGGACAGCATTAAGAGTAATGTTGAATTCATATGTACTTAAAAATTATTGTACATAATTGAGATTGTTCATATATTATCCTCTTTTTTCTTTTCTGCTTTGCTTATGAAAATATCTTTTTTGGAGCTTCTTAAATTCAGAAAAAGATAAAATAAAAAAATTAAAATACCCAAATATGATTGAGAAATGAAGGTCTGATAATTTTGATTAAATAGGACCATTTAAAGAAAAATAACGAAAGCTTTTTTGCTGAATTACAATCAGAGACAAGTCACTTTTGCTAATTGTTTTTATTTAATTGTGGGTGATGAATATCTACATTGATATCTCCTGATAAACTGTTATAGTTCCTGTCTACTATAACCATTTTTAATTGTTATATTGTGTATGTATCAGTTTAAAAAAATTAGATTTTAAGAATATATAGGCCCAATAGAAAAAAAATCACACTCTGTCATGTAGACTATGTTTTCTACGTAAAGTTAGAAGACCCACTTTGGGTTCAGAGTTTCTTGTGCCTAGAGCCATAATTAAAATCTGCCTTTACATTAAGCATTTTAAATGCTTTTTGAGGAATTTTTTGTCTATGAAGAAGGTTGAGGGTTCCCCTTTAATGGACACCATATTTATATTTTAAACTTTTCTTTTGTTTCTTTTTTCTTTTAGTTTTTTTTTTTTTTTTAAATAAATAAATACTTGCTTCAAAGATACAGTAAGAACAAAAATAAAAATTTTCCCTCCAAACTTGAGGGCATATTCTCTTCTATACACTTTGGTCCCTGGGTTGATAGTGGACTCAAATTTAATGCAGTTGCTACATAATGTTCATCCCACCAAGATTATTTCCAAATATGGTATGGTGGATGGATAGATATATGGATGAGTCTGCTGGACATATAGGGTATCCCTCAAAATTTGGCTCTTCACAATCTGGCTTCCAGGAAACCTTGGCATGGACTCCAGTTCATGGACTTCTGATAGTTCAATATCTTAAGTTTTTGAAATTTAGGAGGTCATAACCATTTTCAGTCTCCTTAATTTAAAACTCAAAAGAACAAATGGGAAGAGGCCAAGAGCAGAGGACAAAGGTCCATATTCTTGGGCCAAATGTTGATCTCAGAAGGAAGGGTCTGAAGACTCTATGCAGAAACTTACAGCCTGTCCCTCTCAATTGATGCCAGAGAGGAAAAGAACAAAAAAGAACTTGCTCTTTGTCTTTAACTTCATAATAATTTTCCATCCAGTATCTTGATTTACCCACTTGCTCCTCTTACCCCTGCAGTATGGCTTCAATCCTCTTACTCCTCAGCTAAAACAGAGCAGGATTAGTGTCATCCCTGAATTGATGGCCTTTTCCTGTACTAATCTTCCTTGACCTTTCAGTATCATTTGACAATCACTGTTCTGAATACCTTCTCTTAGGGAGATCTGGGTTTAGATCCCAGACCTCACATTATTAACTATATGATACTAGGAAAGTGGTTCAAACTCACTAGACTTTAATTTCCTTGTGATTGAATTGCAGATTTAGAACTGGAAGACATTTTAGAGACTATTTAATCCAACCCTTTCATTTTAATTGCAGAGATGGGAAACATTACATATATTTTTGCTCTAGGACCCCATTCTCCCTAGTGATGACTGCTTTTCTTGGGCTACTATTTCTTTTTTTTTCTTCTTTTTTTCTTTTCTTTTCTTTTTTTAAATTTTTATTTAATAATTACTTTATATTGACAGAATCCATGCCAGGATAATTTTTTTACAACATTATCCCTTGCACTCATTTCTGTTCCGATTTTCCCCCTCCCTTCCTCCACCCCCTCCCCTAGATGGCAAGCAGTCCTATATATGTTGGATATGTTGCAGTATATCCTAGATACAATATATGTTTGCAGAACCGAACAGTTCTCTTGTTGCATAGGGAGAATTGGGTTCAGAAGGTATAAATAACCCGGGAAGAAAAACAAAAATGCAGATAGTTCACATTCGTTTCCCAGTGTTCTTTCTTTGGGTGTAGCTGCTTCTGTCCGTCATTTATCAATTGAAACTCAGATTTCTTTGTCAAAGAAATCCACTTCCATCAAAATATGTCCTCATACAATATCGTTGTTGAAGTGTATAATGATCTCCTAGTTCTGCTCATTTCACTTAGCATCAGTTCATATAAGTCTCGCCAGTCCTCTCTGTATTCATCCTGCTGGTCATTTCCTTCTTCCCTCTTTCCTATACACACACACACACACACACACACACACACACACACACACACACACAAAACCTCAGTGTTGTTTTAATTTGCACTACTCTAATTATTAGTGATTTGAAACATTTTTAAAAATACGACTATTAATACCTTGGTTTCTTCCCCTGAAAAATAATTGTTCATATCCTTTGACCATTTGTCAATTGGGGAATGTTTCTTATTCTTATAACTTCTAATTAATTCCTATGTATCTTAGAAATGACACATTTACCAGAAGAATGTGCTGCAAAGGTTTTTCCCCAGTAATACTTAACTTCTACTTTTAGGTGAATTGGTTTCATTTGCGCAGATTTAAAAAGAAATTACATAGTTAAAATTTTCCCTTTTGTCTTCTGTAATCTTCTCTACCTTTTGTTTAGTCATGAAAGGAGCATTATTTTAGACAATAGACCTACTGTAAAATGTTATAGAGGAGGATGATGAAAGACTATGAACAGAATTGCTTCACCAAACAGATTGATCAACAGGAAAACAAACTTTACCAAAAAAAACTTGACAGAAGATTCGAACTCACGTGGATCATTGGGAGAACACTAACAATCTGAAGGAAGAAAGCAAACAGATGAAAAGGATACATGTGCAAGAATTTCTATAAGCTATTAAAATCCAACATTTAGACTCTAACACCTAAATCATGACCTTTAAAAGGAAATGGAAATGACACTTAAGAGATAATTGGGAAAGGAGAGTAGATCTTACCAAATCCATGAAGAAAAAAAAATCCATGCTATAGGCAACACAATTAGGAAGACATTAAAGGATCAGTTTTTAAGGTTTCACAAAAGATGGAAGATATAGATGGTATTATTGTTTTGTTTTATTTTATTTATTTAATATTTTTCTCCAGTTACATTCAAAGCAATTTTTTTATATTTGTTTTTAAGATTTTTGAGTTGTAGTTTCTCTCCCTTATTCCCATTCACAATTGTGAACCATTTGTGAAGTTTTGCAAAACATTTCCATAAAAGTTAAATTGTGAAAGAAAACATAGATCTCCCACTTTAATGAAAATAAAAATCCTCAAGAAAAATTAAGTTAAAAAGAAAGAGAGATAGAGAGAGAAAGAAAGAATGCTTTGGTCTGTGTAAGGTAAGGGTAAGGATATGATTTTTCATCATAAGTACTTCAGAGCAGGCATGGGTTGTTGTACTACTGAGAATAGCAAAGTCATTTAAAGCTAGTCATCCCAGAACATTGCTATTACTTTGCATATAATACCTTTCACTTTGTTCATGGAGGACTTTCCAGGTTTTTATTTTTCTTCTTGAGAGCCTGAGAGAAATTCTGAGAGGTATCACATATGGTATTATTAAAAAAAAAAAAAAAAACCTTGAAGAAGACATAAATATTGTATGTGTTTACTTTCCTATTTTTATGAAAGCTCTCTGACAGTGGTCTATATATACATTAAAGGTATACTTGATGAAAAAATGAGAAAAAAGGCCAATTTTCAGGAATAATTATTCACATCAAACTGCATCTTCATAGTTAAACAACTGACCAAAAAAGTAAAATGGATATCTCTATACTGGGATTTCCCTATACTGATGAAATTATAGGTTTAGTTGGAAACCAAAACTAAATAGACAGACTCATTTCCAGAGATTTTGTTGAGCTATTGTAAGGACCTAAGGTAATGTATTTAACTTTACTAAGATGATCTATGTAAAACTCTTTTCATGCTATTATTAATTAAAGCATCATTATGGTTATGGAAATAGTATAATTATTATTATAGTTATTGTGTAGTCTATTTTTTAATTTTTAAAAATTAAAGCTTTTATTTTTAAAACATATGCATAAATAATATTCAACATTCACCCTTGCAAAACTTTGTGTTCCAAATTTTATTCTCCCTCCCTTCTTTCCTCCCCCTTCCATAGACGGCAAGTAATTTAATATATGTTAAATATGTTACAATTCTTCTATACATATTTCCACAATTATCATGCTGCACAAGAAAAATCAGATCAAAAAAGGAAAAAAAAAAGAAAGAAAACAAAATGCAAGCAAACAATAACAAAAAAGTGAAAATACTATGTTGTGATCCACACTCAATCCTCACAGTAGCTCTCTTTATCACAAGACCATTGGACTGGTCTGAATCACCTTGCTGTTGAAAAGAGCCATGTCCATCAGAATTGTTCATCATATAATCTTGTTGTGTATTCTGTATTCTTTTGGTTTTACTTTTGTCCTTTGCATCATTTCATGAAGTTTTTACAGATTTTTTCTTTTACTTATGTTTGACATTTTTAATTTCATTATGTTATTTTACATTGATGTACCACAATTGAATTATTTCCCTATTTTTGGTCATTTTAGTTATTTGTAGAGTTTTCCCCTCAATAAGATATATAGTGTTGCAATGAAAATCCTTCAGTATATATTTTACTTTTGATATTATTTCAGGGAATATTTTTTAAAAATGGAATTATTAGGTCAAAGAGGATTTTTGGAACAGTGGAAATATATTGATGATAGAAAGCCTGGATTCCTCTGACACTTAGTAGACATAATGTGTGACCTTGGACAAGTCATTAATCTTGTGAGCCCCAGTTTTTCTTAGTTTTTTGATGAAAGAGGTAGACTACGTGATCTTTAAAATCTCAGCTCTAAGACTGATTCATCAAGCAAAAATATATGATACAAATGCTTTAATTATAGTCATCAATCAGCACAGTAGAATCTTATATTCTCTGCTCCTTTCAATTAATTGTATAACTATAAACATGCTGCAGTATATGCAGGCAGAATTTGCTAGCTGTCTCCTTCTCATAGCTGCATCAGTCATGTCCTTGATGTATGTAAATAATTCTCATAAACAAATTGGTTAATTTATTGCATAAATTAAAGATACACAAATGATCGCTTGTTTGCTGATTTTATTGTCTCTTGCTTTAGAAATAGCCTGATTGAGAGTGAAACATGAAATTTCTCAGTCTGATTTTGTAGTAGGAATTTGGTAATGGGTTGGCTATTCTAACATGGTAAAAAATGATTACATTTGTGTTTGGATGTTGTTAGACATAGTTAAGTTAATAGGTAACTTCAGGCTTAAAAAACATAGTGAAATTGAATATCACATTTTTTATTGTTATTATAGCTTTTTATTTACAAAACATATGCATGGGTAATTTTTTCAACATTGACTCTTGCAAAACCTTAAGTTCCAACTTTTCCCCTCCTTCCTCCCACCCCCTCCCCAGATGGGAGGTAGTCTAATACATGTTAAATATGTTAAAGTATATGTTAAATCCAATATATGTATACATATTTATACAGTCATCTTGCTGCACAAGAAAAATTGGATCTAGAAAGAAAAAACCTGAGAAGGAAAACAAAAATTCAAGTAAACAATAACAGAAAGAGTGGAAATGCTATGTTGTGGTCCACACTCATTTCCCATAGTTCTCTCTCTGGGTGTAGCTGGCTCTCTTCATTACTAAACAACTGGAACTGGTTTGAATCATCTCATTGTTGAAGAGAGGCACGTCCAACACAATTGATCATCGTATAATTTTGTTGTTGCCGTGTATAATGGTTCTGCTCATTTCACTTAGCATCAATTCATGTAAGTCTCTCCAGGCTTTTTAAAAATCATTCTGGTGGTCATTTCTTACAGGACAATAATAGTCCATAATATTCACATACCACAATTCTGAATATCAAATTTAAAAAAAATGTGTAGGCTTGGCTACATAATTGTGTCACAACCAATATTATTTCCACAGTAGTATTCTTAGTGGGTTGTTGCCAATCATTATATCAGGTTAATATTCAGTCAATAACTGAGCCTTGCTAATGATATGTCCTATCTCCTTTCCCCAATCCTCCAACATCTTGACCCATTCAGCACTTTGAAAACCATTCAGCTCTCCCCCTTCATGCTAACACCCCTAAGAATATTCATTAGGTAAAACAACATTTCCAGATACCATTACTTTCTTAAGCAAACTATAAACTATACAGAAAACTAAAGATAACTAAGACAAGACAGATGCTGTGGCAATACTGAATGGAACTCAATGGTCTTGTGATGGAGAGAACCAACTGCACTCAGAGAGAGGAACTATGGGGATTGAATGTGTTTCACAACATAGTATCTTCACTTTTTTGTTGTTTCCTTCATTTTGTTTTCTTTCTCATTCTTCCCTTTTTGATCTGATTTTTCTTGTGCAGCATTAAAATTGTGGAAATATGTATAGAAGAATAGTACATGCTTAACATATATTGGATTACTTGCCATCTAAGGGAGGGGGTGAGGGGAAGGGACAAAGAAAAAAATTTGGAACACAAAGTTTTGCAAGGGTGAATGTTGAAAACTATCTATGCATGTGTTTTGTAAGTAAAAATCTTAAAAATACTGAATGGAACTAAGTTGGCTTGGATAGAGAGTACATTAAGCTTCCTGAGTTAGGACGTTCTGGTTCTTACATAGTACTAAGTCCACTAATGTCAGGCCTCTTGCAGAAGATGAGATTTAAGTTGAGTCTTGAAGAAGGAAAGATTCGCATTCCAGGCATGGGGGAACTTCCCCAAGCAGTAGGAGACAGAATGTTGTATGAGAGAAAAAGCAAAAAGATAGGTAATTCTGGATCATAAAATACATGGAAGAGAGTAGTATTTAAGAATCTCTGAAAAACAGAGAGGGCCAGGTTGTGAAGGACTTTAAATGCCAACTTGAAAATTTTATATTTGATTTTGGAGGTTATTGGGAGTTGTTGGAGTTTACTCAAATCAGGTGGAGTTGGGGTGATATGAACAGAATTATACTTTGGGAAGGTTATCTTGGTAGGTGGGTAAAAGAGTGGGGAGAGACTTGAAGAGAGATCAAGCAGTAGGCTATTGTGACAGTCCAGGTATCTTGGGGACTTTTTCATCAGAACCACTAACTGCATGTTCACTCATACTCCAGGTCTCACAATTCTCTTAGAAGGAGCTCCTAAGCATCCTCCATGTGTATAAGGCAATCATAACAAATGGATATAGGGTATATATATATATATATATATATATGCGAGAATCCCATTGCAGAAGAAACAACAATTGGCAACAGATTTGGAAGCTGCTTCTTGTCCTGTTCTGTGCCTTACATTGTGGTTCTAGGTCACTATTGATTAAACCCCCTACTACTCTGTACTTCCTAATTCTCATTAAATTCTACTGTAAGTACCGATGGATGGCCAAACAAGAGGGGGTACAGTAGAATCCATTCTATGATTCCAATGGCATAAAAGTTGGACTACAAACAGCCAACATTACAAGGAAAAAGTGAAGCTTTGGGGAGCTGGATTGATTTAGGCAAACAGGTCCTTAGACCTGATTTGCCTTTCCTTCAGTCTAATATTGCCCTCTTGGCCTGAATCTTTGCTATTGTAAGTGGTGACAGAGGAAAATCTTAGTTGTACAAAATTATAATGAAATAAACCTCTTTATGTTGTTGTTGCTTATGTTGTAATAACCATAATAATCTTCATCTTGTTTTTTCCCGGTCAACTCGCCCACACAGATATTGTTTGAATGAGTGGGAATGCTAAATATAAGTAGGAAAGCCCCATTGGGAAAATTCACCTTGGAGAATACAGAAGAAGTAAACAAAAACAATACATGTTCTAAGGAATTAAAAAAAAAAAAAAGGAAAGGACAGGGAGGGAGTGCAGTACAAACAGTGGAATTAGGACACTCCAGATGGGAGTTTGCAAGGATTAGGAGCTAAGGCCCTAGTTAGCTAGACTGGCTTTAGAGGCTAAGCTTTCTCAATAAGCTATCAGGGACAGGGTTTTTTTTTCCTTTTTGCCAAAGTCATGAGTACTTTTCTAGGTAACACAAGTATCTAAAATATGAGTTCCTTCACTTGTGACATGGAAAGGTGAAGCTTTTGGTAAGAAGAAAGGCCGATGTTCAATTAACTTTCCCCCTTCAGGATGGCACAGATTGACAAGGAGAGGATGTACTTACTAAATGTAGCTCAAACACTGACAGTTGTGCTCAGATTTCTCAAAGGAGCATGGATTTATCCTAGAGACACCTTAGAGGGCAAAATTCTCAAGATACAGATGAGGAAACTGAAAATAAATTTTAAGTGACTGGACAGTGTCTCACACAGCAAATGAGTGTTAGAACCAGAATTTAAAACCAGTTCTTCATTCTGCAAACTAGATGCAGAGACAGGAAAACTTGAATTCAAATATGGCTTCAGAGACATAATAGTTATGTGACCCGGAGGGAGTTACTTAACCTTTATTTATCTCAGTTTACTCATCTGTAAAATGGGGATGATAATTATACTTATCTTTCAGAGTTGTGAGGAAAAGATTTTATGTATGTGCAATGTATGTGTACAATGTAGCTCTAGGTAAAAGTTCCATTGAAATCATTATTTGACCTTTATATGTTATAAATGTTTATATGTATAAATATATATACATATATATAATATATATAAATATACATGTGTATATATGCACACACAGTATGATATATCCACATGTATTCACACATATGTATATTTGCATACATGTGGATATGTTCATATGTTTCCCCTTCTTCATATGCAAATTTTAAAGTGCTATATGTTAGCACCTTGATGCTTCTCTATTTTTCTTTCCTAATTAAAAAAAAATGAGAGGAAAATCAATGGAAAATTTTGCCTCTGCAAGGTCAAAAAGAGAATTAGATCTTCTTACGCTTGAGAGGTTTGGTGTGGGAGAAATCATACTAGATTGGGAATAAGAGAACCTGGATTAGAATTTTAGCCTTGCCACTTAGTACCTTATTTCACTTTCTGTGAGCTTCAGTTTCCTGATATTTTCTGGGGTCACTTCTAACTCAAGAGTTAAGATTCTATTCTAATATGAAGAAATCATTCCTGGATTCATTGAGGATGGGGCATTGTACTGGCTGCTTCTCCTGAAATGCCCTTTTCATTGGAATCAGAACTTCCAAGTCTCTCAAATGTGAGTTCTCTCATCCATCTCAAGGTTGATGCTCTGTCCCTTACTCATGTAAGGAAACATAGAGTAGAAGAGATAAACTGGGTACCCATTGGAACTCCTTTACTCCAGCTATCAAGAGATAATTGAAATGAAAAAGACCCAGCCCATCCCTCATAATGGCAGTTTCAGTTACATGGTTAACACTTGGAAGGTAGATACAAGTGAGAGCCAAGTGGAAAGCATCTTTCTTTTTTACTGAGGCAGCATCCTGTCTTCCTACTTGTCATGGGACAGGGAAAGACCAAAGTACTACATATGGCTTTCTGCCCAAGTCCTTTTAGCATTGGCCTGAAGTAGCCAGGAAGTATGACTTCTCTGAAATACCCATATCCTATCATCATATCCCTGGACCCCCTCGAAGTACCCAGAGGAACTCTGGGTGCACAGACTCTGTGATGGTCCCTATTGGCCAATTCAATTGCTGTTATGCTATGAGTCCAAAACATGGGATTGAAAGTTGAGCAATAAAGGAAGTGGTTTATGACAGTTATTAATTGATGTGCAGCATGTCTGGTTATAATAGAAATCAAAACTTCCCTCCCTTCTGGGTGTGTGTGGGGGGTGGGGTGGGGTTGTTATGAAACCAGGAGAAATCGTTGTGCTTGTTTTCTGTTCAATTTCCATTTTGAATTTTTTTTCAAATACCTTTCAGAGAAAGAGGTCACTTCCTCCTCATTTCCGTGGGAAGAGATTTACAATTAGAGTATTATTTGGGAAACTTTTCTATTAATGGTTATATACCTGAAATATCACAAAAGACAGTGTGGCTCTAGGTAAAGGATCCATTGAAATCATTGTTTGGCCTTTGTATGTTATACAAAATTCCCAGAATAAATCTTCCCTGGCCTTGAATACTACAAAGACTTAATCAAGCCCAGACAATAGGGGCTTGTGGAAGTGTGTAAACTTCAAAACTCCCGTGTGCCTGGCTGTGGGGGAGGCAGAAAGTATTGGGCACAGACTGTTCAGAGAACATTTGAATTACAAAATCAAGCACTTGCTCCAAGATAATATGGAAATTTTAGAAAGAAGAAAAGGAATACTACATATAAAAATATGTATCTTTTCCTTTTACAATCTCTTTTGAACATTTGCTAATCTGTAGCATATCTGTTTCTTTTAGGGGAAATTAGTTAATAATAGGCTATACTCATTAGGGAGCTGGGCTAGGGAGACTTGGGTTCAAACCTGGTTTTTGACACATGATCCCTAGGTGATCCTGGTCAGTACTCCAGGAAACTCTTGAAAACTAGAAATTGTGGAATGCACTTTTTGATGGGAAATAAGATTTCCCCACGAGAAGCTCCCTACATTGCTTAGTGAAATCACAGGTCTATCAGTAATGCCTACCTAATGTAGTTGCCTATTTCTGAAGAACAAATGAGATAGTGATTTTTAAAATGCTTTGTGAACCTTAAAGTTTTAAGTGCTTAGCTTAACAGTGTTTAAATATTATTATTAATGATATTACAAATTATTAAACATCATTATTAATGTGTCTGTTCCTTTAAGTTTCCTAAAGGATTCTGGGAAGAGACAACAATACCACTATTTTTCCACTTTTAAGTAGATTTAAAAAATTTAAATTCTGGAGGGTGATGTGTCCTTTCTTTCCAGCTTTTTTCTTCTTTCTGTTAGTACAAAAGAGGAAGACTTTAATCTTTTCTTTGTTTTCAGTCTGATGGAACCTATGGATCCCTTCTCAGAATAAGTGTTTTTTTTTTTAACTGTGAAAACATTTTATTTTATTAAAAATAATAATAGCTTTTTATTTTTCAAAATATATGTAAAGCTAGATCCTTGCATAGCCTTATGTTCCAAATTTTCCCTCTTCCCTAGACAGCAAGCAATCCAATATATGTTAAACATGTGCAACAGAATAACAGTTTTAAATGCCTAAATTAAAATACATAAGATTGTAAAGGAAACCAATCAGATTGAGATACAGTTATCAACATATTGTCAAAAAAACTTCACAGGCTAATATTAAGAAACTGCCATAGAGTTTGGATAATCCTTTAGGTGTTAAATAAAATTTTGATATGGGAATAAGATACAGTGTTTGTTTTAATGGGGTCAGGCAAATCACACAGGTCTAACTGGTTTAGCACCCAAGAGAAATTGTCGAGCCTAAAACCAATTATATTGTAGCTAAGAATTTGAATATTACAAGTTTCTTGTGACTAAGGAATTTGTCATCTTATACTCCCTTGTGGTTATAGAATTTTGGTAGGTGCTTAGTAAATACTTGTTACTTTCAATGTCATTTAAAAAAGGGAAAAAGCAGTAAATTAGAGAATTCATGGCAATTAGAGATAGAAAAGTTTTCAATTTATGGGGTTGACAACAAGAACTAAATGAATCATATCTTCAAAGCAATTTGTTTTCCATTAAGAAGATATTTTTACCATGTTTGCTTGAAAATGGCACATGGAAAGTGTGAGAATTTTTTAGACTGTAATATCTTGGCTGGAGTGTTATTAAAACTTTATGCTGAGGGAAAAAGCATGACACAGTAGTGACAGTGCTAGATTTCGAGTCAGAGGATCTGGATTAAATTCCTTGATCTGTTATATTGGGCTCTCTGGTTCTCAGTTTCCTCATCTGTAAAATGAGAGTTGTTTTAAATGACCCTTAAGTTTCCTTACATTTTTAAAGCTAGACTCCATTGACTGTAGTGCAAAACCAAACTAGATTACTGCAAATTAATTTAGTCAATAGTAACTCAGAATGCATGGTTTTTTTGATAGAGGAAGCTCAGTGGCCATAGTCTTGGACCTAGCTACAGTCAAGAAGGCTTGAGTTCAAATCTGACCTCAGAGAGAGTTGTATGACTCTGGGCAAGTCACTTAGTTTCTATTTGCCTCAGTTTTCTCAACTGAAAATGGAAATAAGCACATCTTCCTTGCAGGGTTATTATGAGGATAAAATGAGATAATATTTATAAAAATGTTTAGCATAGTGCCCTAGCATGGTAGGTATTTAGTAAATGCTTATTCCCTTCCCTTCTCCCTTTCCATGTATTTTGTTAACAAATAAAAAGCTTTGATACAGGCAGGATCATTTGCTGTGCAGAACCTTTGATTGTTTGTGTGTCCTGAGTAAGGCTGCATAGATCTCTGGTGATTTTTTTTTCCTGGTTTTTGTTGTACTTGGGTTAGTGGGGAATTTGAGGCATCCATTAAAACACAGGCATATGGGTAGCTTCAGAACAAGGTTTGAACCTGAGATGGTACAGAGAATAATAGGAGCCACCTAGGACAATCTGTATGTCCAGATTATTAGTCAGTGACTCCTCCACTTTTTCCTGATTGTATAATATCACTATCATTTAAGTTCAATATGACGATGTAATATCTGGGCTGATGGCTGATAGTTTACTATGCCTTGGCTTCTTTCCATTTCTTTTGAACACATGAAAAACTCTTTAGTGACTTTAACAATGGAGCTGGCCGTGCCCAGGAACCTGGAACATGAGGTTTGTCTTAATGGAATCAATGTGCTAGAAAACCACACAACAGCAGAGAAATACCAGTTAATGTTTCTTTAGGGATCTGTGCCCTGTGGGGTTCCCCAGCTGTCTCTTGGTGGTAGGGAGAGGACTTGGGGTTTCTGCATCTTCCCAAAAGTGCTAGGCCTCAGGGATTCAATTCAATTCAATTCAATTTAACTATAATAGCCCAAACACTTTTCAAATGTGAATACAGTACATGGAGAGTCGCCATATGAGAGAAGACTGGTTTTTCTTCAATAAAAGGGAATTGCCTTCAGACTGTGAGCATATTTGTGTTATCTTCTCTGTAAGAAATATAACTTTGGCAATAGTGTATGAAAGATGGTTTGGAGGGAGGAGAGGCTGAGTCAGTTAAATGAGTTAAAAGGCTATTGTAATAGTCCAAGTGGAGAGTAATGAGAATCCTTAAGAATAAAGCAGAAAGGTCAGGTCTTCCTTCCTTTCCTCTCCTCTCCTGTCCTCTCCTCTCCTGTCCTCTCCTTTCCTGTCCTTTCCTGTTCTCTCTTTTCCTCTCCTGTCCTCTCCTCCCCTTTCCTTTTCTCTCCTCCTCTTTCCTGTTCTCTCCTCTCCTCTCCTGTCCTCTTCTTTCCTGTCCTCTTCTTTCCTGTTCTCTCCTCTCCTGTCCTCTCCTCCCCTTTCCTTTTCTCTCCTCTTCTTTCCTCTCATTTAAGTAACAGTCAATTGGCTTTCCCTTCCTTTTAGTATACAAAATAAGTTTCTTTTCCTGGTGTTTTAAAATGATTGGAGTTGATTTGTATAATTTTAGCAAATCAGTTTAATCCTTTTTCTATAAAAAGCCAGTGCAGCATATGTACTTCTTTCTTAAAAGCATTTGACATGTTGATATTTACACCATACTATATATTTCACATTGCTGTATACATTTCATATTTCATTATGTGATACAGTATACATTTCCATGTGTATAATATTTATCAAACATGAGGATAATATTAAATTAGAGTACAATTACAACAAAAGAGTCAACACAGAAATAAGCAACAAACGTTACATTTGCTGTTCATCTGATTTAACTTAAGGTTGTTCTGCATTCTATACCCAGACATGAAGAAAAGTTTGTGCGTGTGTATGTGTGTGTGTTGTTGCTTTTCAGTTTTTTCAGTCATGTCTGACTCTTCATGACCCCATATGGGATTTTCTTGGCACAAATACTAGAGTGGTTTACTATTTCCTTTTCCAGCTCATTTTACTGAAGAATGAAGCGAACAGGGTTAAATGACTTGTCCAAGGTTACATAGCTGATAAATAGGTATCTGAAGCTGAATTTGAACTCATGTCCTCTTGAATCCGGGTCTGGCATTCTATCTCCTACAGCACTTACCTACAATTATACATGTACTTATACACTTATACAGATTTGAATATCTGTAAATCTATCTATGCTGAAGGAAGATATGGACTTTCTGTGTAATAGAACTCTTCATAAAAGAATTACATGAAAAATCACAAAAGAATTGGTTATTCTATTGGAGTATGCACACATATATACATATATGTACATAAATATACATGCATGTATATATGTGTGTCTATCTATCTATTTAAAATTCTTTTAGTAAGAATATCAAATATGTTGACCTTCACAGTGGGTACTTAATCAATATTTGTTATTATGTGTCTTTGTATTATCCCACTATATCATATATCATTTTGTTTCCCTCCATTAAAGTTTTAATGATACTCCAGCCAAGGCATTTACAGGAAAGCTCATGAGATTTGGAATTAAATGAACTATGTTTAGTTTCAGGTCAGAAACTTACTAGCTTTGGGATCTTGGCCATATCATTTAAATTCTTTGGACCTTCTCTCCTTCATCTAAAAATGGGCACACATAGTGTTATTGCTATAAGGTTAGCTCTAAAGTCAGGAAGATCTGGCTTTAAATTTGGTCTCCAATACAGATCTGCTGTATTATTATGTGTAAGTCACTTAACTTCTCAGTGCCCTAGTCAATTTTCTATGACTAAGTTATAAAGGAATTGCTGATTTGCATTTGTGGAACAATTTCCATATACATATACTTATACATCTCCCCAATTTATGTCACGTGTACACTTTTTGTAACTTTTATAGGCTATGTTTAAAAAATTCTAAAGAAATAATTTCTGGATAATTTGATCATTTTATTCATAATGCTAACATGTCTGTTAAAAACAGAATGGCCATTTGGCTATCTCTTTTAGACCAAAGACCCTTCTTTGTGATGGGCTTAGAATTTATATGTTCTTGGAAGAGAGGGTATTCCAGAGGGTGGCAATCAATTCTGATTGGTTAACAATTAATGAGTAAATAAATATTTCAATGAGAGGCTGAACTATATTTTAACTAGACTCTTGAAGTACGTGACTTACATCACCCAAGTCTAGGTCAAAGAGACTTATCAATTTCCATATCATCTATCTGATAAAAGGGAGAATCAACATTTTCTCAGACCTGTCTGAGTAAACACAATGAGCAGGAATCCTCCCACTACCCCAAACTGAGAATTTCTTTAACTGTCTGAGTTAGTAGGAAATCTTTGAGAAAGATTTCCCACACTGGTTGATTTCTGGATAAGGAAGTAGAAAAGGGGAAAAGACTTGTTTTTGATTCAATAATTAGTTATTAATACAAGAGAGAAATAATTATTTCTCTCATATGTAGGTATGCCTATATCTAGCCAAGCTGGGAGAAATATCAAGTCTCAGATATGCAGATGACTCACTTGGACGGCAGAGAATGAAGAAGAATTAAGAAACCTCTTGATGAAGGTGAATGAGGAGAGTGTAAAAGATGGCTTGAAGCTTAAACATTTAAAAAAAAAAAAAGCTAAGATCATGGCCCTTGGTCCCATTGATTCCTGGTGAATAGAGGGAGAAGTGGAAATAGTGAGAGATTTTATACTCTAGTGTTCAAAGATCACTGAACTGGATGCTTGCTCCTTGGAGGAAAGTTATGGCAAATCTGGACAACATGCTAAAAAGCAGAAATAATCACCTTGCCAACAAATGTCCATATAATCGCAAGTATGGTTTTTCTAGTAGTGATATATGACTGTGAGAGCTGGACTATAAGGAATTGACATTTTTGAATTGTGGTGTGAGAGAAGACTTTTGAGAGTTCCTTAGACAACAAGGAGATCAAATCAATCAAACAATACTTAAGGAAATTAATTCAGACTACTCATTGAACAGTTACTGAAGCTGAAGCTTAAATATTTGGCCACATAATGAGAAGACAGGACTCAGTGGAAAAGACCTTGATGTTGGGAAAGATTGAAAGCAAAAGGAGAAAGAGATGACAGAGGTTGAGATGAATAGATAATGTCATAATGTCATGAACATGAGCTTTGACAGAGTTTAGAAGATAGTGGAAAATAAAAGATCCTGGTTTACTATTATGGTCCATGAGGTCAGATGCCACTGAATAAAAGAATAACAAATCTATTTATCATTATATATCACAGAGTTGTTGTGAGGATCAAATGAGATAACACATATAAAGTGCTATAATACATGCCATGCATTACTATTACTAATGTGATTATTGCAAAGCTTTTTAGGAAAAATATTACTTTTTATAGGTGCTATCATATTCTCTAAGTGTGAAAAAGAAAACAGATACACGGTGATTTTGATCTAGAAAATACCAACTGCTAGGAAGTTTATGGAAATCAAGAAAAATCTTCATGTAAAAGAGGGTACTTGAGCCTTGAAAGAAACTAGAATTTCTGTGAAGTGTAAGTGAAGAAAATGAGTTGTTAGCCTGGGAGCTAACTAAGGACAGGGGATGTTTTTGCCTTTTTTTTTTTTTATCATTAGTGCTTAGCAAAGCACCTGACATATAGGAGGCACTTAATATTTGCTTATTAACTGCATAGAGCAGGCAGAAAATATATGCTCTGAAATTGCAGAAATATTTCTCAAAACATGTATAGGAAAGGTAATTTTTAAATTTTGGATCACTCAAATGCAGCTGAATTTGTTTTCTTTCTAAGCTGAAATCAAAGGTGCAAAGCTTGAATCCTCTTGTGGAATTAATTCTTTAATAAGAGGCAAGCAAACATGAAAGATTTTGATGTTAGCTTATGTATTTCCTTTACTATGGTTCCTATGACCTTAGCTCTCAGATCTCAACATAATAATATTGTAGTATAAAATAATAAAGACACATTCAGATCATCTTGATTTGCCAAATTAAAAAAAATTTCACAAATATACATATAAAGGTATATGCATCTATCTTTATCTGTCTATCTATCTATCATCTATTTATCTATCTGTCTGTCTATCTATCTATCTATCTATCAATTCATTCCATTTCAAGGGTCTCTGAACTTGGACTTATCTATAAGTTTGAATTTTTGGCTTTGTCATCAGATGAGATGTGGTAACAAGTTATTTGACCTTACAACCTCACTTTTCTTTTCTATTTAAAAAAATGGGAATGGTAATATTTACCCCACTGCTTCATAGAACTGTTAGGATGTCCTTTTCCCAAAAATATAGAAGTAATAATAATTGACACTTGTATCATGTCTACTTATTTTCATACCACATTTGTCTCAATAATTTTGTTATAGTTATTTTTACTTATTACTATTTTTATAACCCTAAAGAATTCAGGAGTACAGTCACCAAATTCAACTTAAGCATAGTGAGTTAATTTCTATTCTGTGCAAATCTAGGAAAGAACTTATTTTTGTCAATAAGAGAAAAAAGGGTTTGGAGTGGGATGATGCATATACTGTCAAACACAGGTCGCTTTGTTTTGGTAAACTTCTACCAAGAAGGTATAGTATATGCCTGTCTGTCTGTCTGGCTGTCTGTGTTTGTGTGTATGTGTGTGCAGTGTGTGCATGTGCCTGCATGCAATCATGCAGAAAGATAGTTATTGTTTAATGACAATGATATAAGCCCACTCTACCCCCAAATCTTAATAAAACATTAAAAAACAAAGAGTTTCAGAATTCAACTCTCCAGATTGAGATGTATATATTTTAGTCCAATGACATTTCAGTTTAAGTACCCAATAAATCAATGAATTGGCTAGCTGAGAGGTAGACAGCAGAATGGGATAGGGCTAAAGAGCTAGGCTTGGGGCCAGCAAGACCTGAATCTGACACATTTATTTATGCTCTTAGCTAAGTCTGTTAACTTATAAGTACTCTTGGTGATCTCCTGAGACCATAAGTTTCAGAGAAGGTGCTAACCTGTATTTGTAAAGAATGTTCTTCATTGCACATTTAACATATATTGGATCATTTCTTGTCTAGGGGAGGGGGAAGGGAGAGAGAAAAATCTGGAAACAAGGCTTTGCAAGGGTGAATGTTGAAAACTATTTTTGCATGTATTTTGAAAATAGAAAGCTATTATTTAAAAATTTTTTTTAAAAAAGAATGTTCTTCACTGGGAGCTCTTGGTGAAATTATAGGTTCAATCCTTATAGTCTAGGGATGTGTTGATGTTCAACTGGGTCTTACTCTTCATGAATCCATGAACCATACTGTTCATGGAGTTTTCTTGATCAAGACAGTGTAATAGTTTGTCATTTTCTTCTCCAGTGGTTTAAGGCAAACAGAGATCCAGTTACTTGTCCAGAATCATAGAACTAGTGTGTGAGACCAGATTTGAATCCAGATGTTCTTGACTCCAGATCCAACACTCTATCCACTGAGCCACTTAGTTCTAGTGATACAGACATAAAAATGAAACAATCCTGCAATAAATTCTTGGGCATTATTCTGGGGACTCCTAGACCACAGTTCTCAATGAATTTGATCCAAAGGAAATGTTATGGTCTCAGAATCCTTTAGAATTCCCACCAGTAATTGTCCCCTAGTCCCTGATCCTGTGCTAGGAATCCAGCTCAATGGGAAAAAGCCAGTGGAGTAATTGTTATTCTCAAAATGGTGTTGCTTGAGTTTGAAAAAGTTTGAGAAGTCTTTCCTTCTTGAAAGCTGACCTTGCAACTGCCAAGAATGGTAAATTGAAACTTTCCTAGAAGGGGAAGAAAAGAGTTGTTGCTGAAGCTGGGTTCACCTTGCTCAGTTGGCCACAAGCTTTGAGGCTTCTACCACCATCTCCTTTCTTTGCTGAGGTGTCAAGTTTACTTAAAGAGAAGATCCTCTCTGTAGTACCCAGTGGAATCTGCAGAGTCAAACAGTGCATCTATATCAGGAAATTCTATTCTTGTCTCCACTGGGCCGATGAAGGAAACATTTCTCCAGATGGCTTTCTGTTTACACAGCCTTTAAAATTTTTACTTGCACCCAGCGTGTGCCATTGGCAGTACTTCCAGTACAGTGTACAAAAGCCTCAGGCCTACAAAGGGAGTTTATAAAACAGGAAGAAAAATGACCCCCTTTTGTGGGAAAATAAATATTCCTTTTTCCCTGGGAAGGTTAAGAAAAGTGCCACATATAAAGATGATGCTACTGCCAGGAGGAGATACACTTTGGGTGGTATATTTGGCTGAGATAGTGGGTCTATACAGAGTGATCTACACCATTTCATGGGGATTGAGAAAGGTCAAAATCTCAGGCTCAGAATTTGCACTTTTGGTAAACTAGGTATCTTGAATTGCCTAAGGGAAGGAGCATATGGGCATGAGGAGGAAAACTATTTCTTAATCTCTCAATGGTTCTGTTAAATTGAAGTAAGAAAATACTAAACAGGTTGGAAGAATTGTAGTGGGGGCAATGGTGACCAATGATGTGGGGCTACTGAAGTCTGTGGTTTCAGCTGGAACTGTATGATGTGTTTTAGCCTGAAGAAGTATTTTTTAAAAATCAGCTGTCCCTTTGACCATTGAGGTATTTAATTTATTCCAGTTTCCTATATTTGAAAACAGTCGAATAAACCTGCTCCCTGGTTTTAGGAAATTAATCATTTTCTTGCATCTGAAGTCAGTGCTAAAAAGGAGTTTGGAGCACAAGTAATAATTTTGAAGGGATTTTCAAGAATCTTGGATTTAGTAAAGTCAGTTGGCAAATCACTTTTCTTCCACTGATCTCCCTAACTAGGTTTTCTCTTAAAGAGGCAGAGTGAAATGGAGAATAGAGTGTGGGGTTAGAATAAGTAAAATCTAGTTTCATATCCTGCCCTAGACTTTTATTAGCTCTGTGATTCTATACATATCTTTATGCATTTTTTAGCCTCATTTCCATTATCTGAAGAATGAGTATGATAATGGCACTTAACTGATAGATGGTTGTTGTGAGGATCAAATGAAATAATACATGGAAAGTGCTTTATGAGCCTCAAATTATAATTCAGTTATTCCAGTCATGTCTGATTCTTCATGGCTCCAGATTTTCTTGACAGAGAAATTGGAGTGGTTTATTATTTCCTTCTCCAGTTCATTTACCGATAAGGAAACTGAGGCAAAAAGAGTTAAGTGACTTGCTCAGAGGAATATAACTAATGAGTGTTAAGGCAGATTAGAATTCAGGAAGATGAATTGCAAATCTAACTTTAAAAGATAGACTTCAGGTCCAGCATTCTATCCATTTTGTCACTTTACTGTTCATTTATGAACCTCAAAGAAGTACGTAAATATGAACCGTCCTTATCTTTATTATTTTTACAATGTCTGGCACATAGTAGGTGCTTAATGAATATTTGCTGAATTGATTTAGCTTGTGTACATAGGATAATTATGGATAACAGTTCAAAACACAATGAAATAATAATCGCTAACATTTATATTATTTTTTAAGTATTACAAACTGCTTTACATACATAACCACTTTATCTTTGCAATTACTCTTTGAGGTAGGTGATATCATTATCTCCTTCTTACAGATAAGTGAACTGAAGCTCAGTCATAGAGCTAGGAAGAGTCTGAAGCAATTTTTGAATTCGGGTCTTCCAAGCACTAAGTTCTACACTGATGCAAAAATACTAAATTATCAGTCTCTGTAATTCTGGATAATCTTGTTTTTCAGTTATAGAAATTAAAAATATGGCCTAGTAAAAACAAAAAATGCTTAGAAACATTTTAAAAATAGAGCTCATAAAACTATGGTCTTTGAAAAAGGAAACTAATTTTTTTTATCATGAAAGATAACTCAAATTTGAGAGTCTGAGACTAAAGATACTTGAAGCCTGTAGGAGTTATTTACTCATACACACACTTGTGTATTAATATGTGTATTTATGTGTATATATAAAGTGTGTGTGTGTGTGTGTGTGTGTTTGTGTATTCCCCTGAGTATGTGGTATGGGATGGATGTACTGGCTGAAGATTCATGCTGCGTGATGCCCCAGGTAATTAAAATGGATGCCATAGCCACTTGTCCTGAAGAATAAACAGTGAAGGGAGAGTCCCTTTTCTTTCCCCTACACAGAATTTGTTTTACATTTAAGAGTGAAAATGACTTGGTACATATATAGTCTTTGAAATCTCTCACCCATTTCTTTTATTTCCTTCCCCTTAAGAAAAGAAAAACTCTCTAAAATTTGATTGTAAATGATGTCTAAATATCCTTAGGTGTTTGGTAGAAGGCACACACACAGAGATTTCTATTTGCTAATTACCTAGAGCAAAGAAGTAATTGAGGTAAGAGGAGGTACATAGTGAGCCAATTGTGGATTCAGAAAGACTCAAGTTAAAGCCTGCCTCTAATATTTCTGGCTGTGTAACTGTGAGCAAATCATTTAACCTCTTAGTGTCCAGGTAACTATTGTTTATACCAATATCAAGTTGAGAAGTAATAAGCAGGTAGTTATTGATGATTTTCATAGCAGATGACACCACTGCACTCGACTTAATGAGAATATAAGAGCCTATTGTGTTTAGTGCATATTGATTGTTAAAAAAAAAAATACCCAGGAGAACAAAATACCTCTAATACAAGTGCCTGGAACATAGTAGGTGCTTGAGAAATGCTTATCAACTTAAAGACAGGTTCTTCTCTCCCTCGTGCTTATGACAAAATCATAAAAGATTCTTTGATGAATGCAACCACATATATAACTTTGTTCAATGAAACTCTGATTATCAATTGCAAGTGAGGCATAAGCCTGTGAAATATTTTCTACTCAAAGGTATTTATTATTGTCTTGGAGGATGTCTTACAGAGTTTAAATGCAAGAGGAATTCTGTAAGTATGATGGGGTCCTCTGATTCCATTTGCAGATTGTTCTGGTTACTTTGAGTTCATGGTTTCTGTGAATATTCACTGACTATTCAAAGGATATTTATCTTCTAGTTCATACAAGAAAAACCAGATGGATGAAAAATGCCTATTCTTTATACTGTAATAGTCAATTAAAGGGGCAGACCATTGAATTTGCTCCCTTGAACATATATTTTTTGTTTTTATTATTAAAGCCTTTTATTTTCAAAATATATGTTTAGATAATCTTCAACATTCACCTTTGCAAAACCTTGTGTTCCAAATTTTTCCCTCCCTTTCCTCCACCCTCTCTATATATGTAATACACATATTACATATATAGTAATCCTATATATGTCAAATATATACAATTCTTCTATATATATTTCCAAAATTATCATACTGCACAAGAAAAATCAGATCAAAAGGAAAAAAATGAGAAAAAAGCAAAATACCAGTAAACAACAACAAAAAAGTGAAAATACAATGTTGTGATCCATACTTAGTCCCCATAGTCTTCTCTCTGGGTACAGATGGCCCCGCTTCATATCACAAGACCATTTTAACTGGTCTGAATCACCTCACTGCAGGAAAAAACCATTGTCTTCAGAATTGATCATTGCTGTTACAATAAATAAAATGTTCTCCTGGCTCTACTCACTTCATAGCATCAGTTCATGTAAGTCTCTCCATGTAAGTCTTCTCTGAAACCATCTTGCTGATTGTTCTCAGAATATATATTTTGGGCAAGCACTTCATTTTTTAAAAATTTAATTAATAAATAATTAAAAGAATAGTGGTAGGTAGGTGGGAAACAAAAGTTCACTTTTTTCCCCAAATAAAACAGAATGTAGCTTGTATATAATATATAAGTCCTTGATGTGAGGAAGTCATGGAAATTTCTCTCATAGGTGAACTAAATGATTGATCAGCTAACTATCTTTTCTTTAAATGGTTTAGAAGAAAGAGTTGCAAAAATATCTTACATTTGTATTGAAATAGATATTTCCTCCATCCATATATTCATATAACAAACATTCATTATGGAAGATTGTAAAACATTGTACTAAGTGCTAGAGTTGATACAGAGGTACACAAACCAGGCATTTCAATCTAGTAGGCAGCTAAGATGTACACAAATAACTATGACATAAAATTGTATAAAAGTACATAAGAGAAGTATAAGCAAAGTCCTCTGAGAATTCATTAGAGGGAGAAACCATTTCCACCTAGGATTAGAGAGGGTTAGAATTGGAAAGGTAGTAATGCTTAACTTGACTATCAGTGAAAGAGAATTTTTTTCTACAACTAGTTATGTGTCAATTTTTAAAAAGATAACTTAATTCTCAAGAAAAATATAATCTAGAATATTAGATCAGGAGGGGAATTTAGATGCCATATATTCAAAACTTTTTGCATAGTTCACAGGTTGAAGAATCTTAGAAGCTACCTGGTCTAACTCTCTGATTTTATAAGAAGGTAAGTGAATTACTTGAGGAAAAATAGCTGCTTGGTGGAAGCGATAAGACTATAACATGGTTCTAAACTCATAATTTCATTCTTCTTCAATATTACTTGATGAGATTAAAAAAATACCTGTTATTTTAAAGGCTTATAAAGGTTATTCTGGATGCTATTGTAGGCATAAAATCAAAGATTCTTCTACCATATACCTCTATCAATTTACCAAAACAGAAAACAATAAGAAGTTAAAACCATCATTTGACTGATTTGACAGCATTTTTGGTTGACTTGGCCAGTCAAAGCAATCAAAACAACTAACCACTTTATAGTTATAAAATCAGTTTCTATGGAAACTAAATGATATGGGTTGATTACAAGAATTGTTAATATCATTATCAAATGAAAATCTCTGAAGCATAGTCAAAAGATAGTATATCTTGAACTAGAAGGTATCTCAGAAATCATGTAATTTGGGCAATCTCCTCATTTTACAGATTAGGAAACCAAGACCTAGGAAATTTAAGGAATGGGTATCAGGAGCAGAATTTGAACCTAGGTCCTTTGACCTTATGATGAATATTTTTTCTCTATAATTATGCTATCTCTCTCTATTCAGGTCAGAATGGGAATGAATTTGGTTTAGTGCTAAGGCTTTCTGACTTTCTTTCCTTTGGCCTAATGGTTATTTCTTAACTTTTCTTAATCATTCTTTCTCTCCAAATTTGATATTTAATATTGGTGGCTATTTTTAGCTTGAATTAAATTTTGCTAGTTGTGTATTTAAGGGATGCCAAAAATAAAGCATCTATGCTCTGAAGGGGAAGAAGGGAATTTTGGGGGAATGTATCATCCCCATTGTTCTTTCCAATATTCTGAAGAGCCCTGGGATGATTTAGAAAAGTTTTCCTTTTAAAATATGGCAGTGATACAACATCCTTCTATGTTAGCAGATATGAAACTTGGATCTCAACTCTTTCTTCCTCCCTTCTCCAGGCTACTCCACCAACATGGAAAGTAGCCCAATAAGTGAAATGAAACTTGGCTCGATCAGCAACATTTAGAAAGTGGAAGGTGAAAGTGTTGACATCTGCTTGTATTCTGTGGCATCATGTGAGATGGTCAGAGTTTCTTGTCCGCAGACAACTCACGTTTCTCTACCCCCCCCTCCCCAGTCAATTGGGGTTAAGTGACTTGCCCAGGGTCACACAGACAGGAAGTGTTAAGTGTCTGAGATCAGATTTGAACTCAGGTCCTTCTGACATCAGGGCTGGTGCTCTATCCACTGCACCAACTAGCTGCCCCGACACCTCATAAGTTTTGTCGTTGACCTCTGGCACCTGAAAAAAGCTGAAAAGAATGGTGATGCTGACATTTATAGTTGGATCCATGATAACATTTCTTATTGTGTTTTTGAGAGGGAATAGTCTTCTCAGTAAAAAAAAAAAAAACAACAACAACTTTTTTTTCATAGCTCCAGTAAATGAAATCTACAGTAAAATCACAGGATCGTAGATTGACAGTGAGTAGAAATCTTAGAGATAATCTAACATTTCAATTTATAGGTGAGCAAACAGAGATATAAAAAATGTTGAAAGTCTTGCCTACAGTAACAGAAGCAAGAACTGAGCCTGGGCTTGCTCCAAATCTAGAATTTTTTCTAAAATTTGCTGTCTGTATAGAAAAATGTGTATATATGTGTACATATATATGACTATGTATATATAGGTATATATTTTAACTGGGTATGCACACGTGGAAATAACACTGTTTTATTGTTCAGTAGCTTCAGTTATGTCCGACTCTTCATGACCCCATTTAGAGTTTTCTTGGCAAAAATACTGGGAGTGGTTTGCCATTTCCTTCTTCAATGTATTTTATAGAGCAGAGCCTCTTAAACTTTTTCCACTCGTGACCCCATCTTGATGCTGAGCCGAGATGTTTCTGGCAGTGTTCATGCATCTGAAGTGCAAAGTGTGAATGTTGTGTGTTCAGAACCAAGGCTGCAATGAAGTTGCATGATGCAACATTAGCAGATACTACCAGAAACATCTCAGATTTATTATGTTTTTTTATTTTAGCTTTTGGATTTTGAAATCTTTTACTGTTGCCAAATTTTTCATAACCCCCAAATTCAGGTATGTGATCCCATTTGGAGTTGTGACCCGCAATTTAAGAAGCTTTGTTATAGATGAGGAAACTGAGGTGAACAGGCTGAAGAGACTTGCCCATAGTATTCATAACTACTATGGTTTTGTACTCAGTTCTTTTTGACTCCAGCCCAATGCATTATTCACTGCACTAATAGCTACCCAAGAATTTCCAATACTGTCCTTCTCAGATAAACAATTTAAAGCATAGGAAAAAAGATCATATTTCTTGAACTAGGAGGGACCTCAGAAATCATGTAATTTGTGCAATCTCATTTTATTTATATTGGTATCTCATACATTTCATATTTATCTTCCTACTATATTGAGTATCTATACACTCAATGTGGACATCTATTTTGTTTCTAAGTTCTTTGCTATCACAAAAAGTGTTGCTATAAATATTTCATTTTGTATAGTTCCCTCTTTCCTTTTTTGTCAATGACCTTCTTGGATTTTGTGCATAATAGTAATATCTCTGGGTGAAAGAATATTTATATTTTAGTCATATTATTTTCATAACTCCAAACTGTTTGTCAGAATGGTTTTATTAATTCACAGTTTCACCAGCAATGCATTAGTGTGTCTGTCTTTTCACAACTCCTTCAATTAATTCTTTTCCTCCTACTCCTATTCTACCCATTGAAAAGTCAAGAAATGTAATATCAATTATACATGTAAAATCATGCAAAATATATTTCCATATTAGCCATGCTGAAAAAAAGCAAGAAAACTTAAAAAATGTAAAAAGGAAATTATGTTTCAATCTGCACTCAGATTTCATCAGTTCTCTTTGGAGACAGATAAAATTTTTCATCAAAAGTCTTTGGAATTATCTTGCATTATTGTGGCAATGCATAGCCAAGTCACTTATGTTTGTTCATTGTACAAAAGTGTTCTTACTGTGCACAAAGTTCTCCTGGTTCTGCTCACCTCACTGTATTACCTCATACAAGTTTCCCCCAGGTTTTCTGAAACCATCCTTCTCATCATTTCTTATTGCACAATAAGTATTCCATTACAATCATATGCTACAACTTATGTAGCCATTCTCTTACTGATGGGCTTCTCCATTTTCAATTCTTTGCCAACATAAAAACAGCTGCTATAAATATTTTTGTATGTGTAGGACCTTTCTCCTTTTCTTTGATGTCTTTGGATAAAGTCCTAGTGGTAGTATTACTGAGAAAAAAGAGTATGCACAGTTTTATAGCCTTTGGGGCATAATTCCAGATTGTTCTCCAGAATGATAGGACCAATTCACAACTCCACTAATAGTGCATTAGTGACTCAATTTTTCTACATCCTTTCCAGCATTTTCCTTTCCCATTATTTTTAGCCTATGTGATAGATGGGGAAATGGTACCTCAGAGTTGTTTTAATTTATATTTATTTAATTAATAATGATTTAGAACATTTAAAAATATGGCTGTAGATATCTTTGATTTCTTCTTAAAACTGCCTGTTCATATGCTTTTATCATTTTTCTTTGGGAAATGACTCATATTTTTATAAATTTGACTCAGTTCCTTTTATATTTGAAAAATGAATTCTTTATTATAGAAACTTGTTGTAATTTTTCTTCAGTCCTGAATTTAAAAAAATCTTTCTGGTATTGATTTTGTGTGTGTGCAAATCCTTTTTAATTTAATGCAACTAGAATGATCCACTCTCTTTTCTGTGAGTTTCTCTATCTCTTATTTGGTTATAAATTCTTCCCTTATCTACAGCTCTGGTTGATAAAATTTCCCCTACTCCTCTAATTTGCTAATGATCTCATCTTTTATGTCTTAATATGTATTCATTTTGATCTTATCATGGCATACAGTGTGGGATACTGATCTATACTTGGTTTCTGTCAAACTGTTTTTTAGTTTTCCTAGCAAATTTTGTCCAAAAGTGAGTTCTTATTTCAAAAGTTCAGATCTTTGGGTTTATCAATAAATATGCTTATATAGTTGGTTTGTACTCAAATATATTTTACTGATAAGAAAAGTTTGGCTACTGTTGGTCTAGCAACTATAAGGACTTTTTATGATAAAACTTGGTGGTACTATTTTCGTTGTGATCTTGGACTTCTCTTCCTATCCACATACCTAAAACAGAATTCATTATTTTATTTTCCTCAAACTCTCTTCCTTACTTAATTTTCCTGTAAGTGTCAAGGTAACCACCATCTTCCCAGTTACCTAGGCTCACAACTTCAATGTCATCCTTCACTCACATTTACCTCACATATTCTATTGGCTGTCAAATCTTACTGTTTTTACCTTCACAATATCCTTTTAATGCATTTCTTTTTCTCTATTAACACAGCTACTAACCCTTATAAAGTCCTCATCAACTCTTTAGTGAATTATCTGATAGACTTTGAATTCCCTGCTTCTGTTATCTCCCCATTCCAATCCATTCCCTCCCTGCTCAGCTGCCAGATGGATATTTCTAAAATACAAGCCTGGCTATCTCATCTTCCTGCTTAATAAACTCCAGTGGCTCCCTATTACCCCCAAATTATGTGTGTGTGTGTGTGTATACCCTTCTTTTTGGCATTTAAAATCCTATATAACTTGACTTCTTTTTTACCTTTCCAGTCTTCTTCTTAATCTACATCATAATTCAGCTACACTAATCTACTTGTTATATCTCATACAAATTCTCCACCTCCCATCTCTGTATCTTCCTTTATATTGGTTGTACCCCAAGCTTAGAATATTCTACCTCCACCCTCTGATTCCAAGCTTCCCTGGATTTCTTCAGTACTCATTTCAAAGTCCTATCTCCTATAAGCCCTTCACTCTAAGGTGCTCTATTTATCTATCTATCTATCTCAGACATATACACACAGAGAATATATCTGTATATGTGAATGTGTACATGTATGTATATATGTATATGTACATTGCATCTGTATGCATATACTTACACACCTTTATCTCCTTAAGTACTTTGTTTAATTACATGTTTTCTCCTCCATTAGACTTTGATCTCTCTCAGGGCAAAGACTGTTTTTGTCTTTTTAGAAAGGGAAACTTTTAGCGCTTAGCAAAATACCTGGCACACAGTGAGCCCTTGTTATATACTTATTGACTAGTTGATATATGTTGTTTAACTTATTGTTCCTTAAGAAGAATTGGTTTTTTCTTTAGGAAATAGCATGAGACAGTAGAAGAACATTGGACTGAAAGTCAGGAGACCTGAATCCCAGTAGCTACTTTGATTCTACCTTTCTATGACTGAGAGCAAGTCACTTAACTTTTTCTGGGTCTAAATTACTTTATTTGCAAAGTAAGGGAGTTGGGTTTGTCAATTTCTAAAGTTTCTTCTAGCTAGAAATAATTTGATATGTTATGTAACAGCGGTGATTTGTTAATTATAATAAAAGTGAATGTTTTGAATTCTTCATTAAATGAAAATGAGTTACATACTGGATCAAGAAATTACATTTGGCACTTGGCGGTGGTTAGAGAGCTAGCCTGGAAGGGAAGAAAACCTGGATTCAATTTCTGCAGTTGATGGTTTTAAGCTGGGTGAATATGGTAAGTAATTTAGCCTCTGAGGTGCTCTAAGCAACTCTCTAATACTCCAAGTTGTAGAGCAGGTAAAACAGAGACAAAGTAAGATGGTATAAAGAATACTGTCCCTGGAGGTAGCAAGTTTGGAGTTCAAATCCTTTGTATGCCATTTTCTATCACTGTGTTAACCTTCCTGGACTCAAGATTTTTCATTATCTGTAAAATAAAGTGCATAAAATGAACCTGACTTCTGAGATCCCTTCCAGCTACAATCTTATTCCTTGTTGGTACTGGTGTTCTGTTTTCATGGAGGACCAATGTCATCATTGGGGGATGTTTTGACTGTGTGAATTGGATTTAAGTGAGGCAGAGTGCACAAAGTCATTACCTTCATTCTATCTTTCAGTCATCTAAGTCTAGTGGCAAGACAGAAATCGAAATGACTGGCAAAAGTACAGGATACAATAGCTTTAGCGTCATCAATTGTTTGACAAAACTCAACATTCTACAATGCCTGCATCAGCTGCCTTCATGGCCCTTGGAATAAATTGTTCTCATTGGTCCATTCTATTGGGATGAGTCTTCATATACCTGGAGTATTCAACCTACTAACTCAAATGGATTTGAGACCTGTTGGTTACCCTCAGCCTGATTTAGTCTTTCTGCCCAGAGGATTTTACCAGACTGCTACTGTGCATGCTATATCTTCTTGGAGCCATAGATGAGAGTTGGGTGACAGGTGGACACCAAAAATGGATAGGAAGCCCTGAAAGCATTTAGTAAGTCCTCACACCAGAAGTGCTAGTCTCCCTGAATACACCATACCATCCAATTTTATTCCACAATAATACTAGTTCTGCTAAATAATTAGTACTGCTAAAAATATGAGAGTTCTAAACTCCTACTGCTACCCATTAAATGCTCTTCTGTCCCAAGTCCTAATTAGTTAGAAAAAAGCCAGTGATGTCCTTTGATTTCTTTTCCTAATGGAAGCAGGTAAAAAAATTAAAATAGATAAGTAGTACATTGTTTGGAAAGCCTTTCTTTCCTTTCCCCTTTCAGTAGCATCAAGAGCCACCAATTTTGTTAATAATTGTTTAAGCTGAATTTTCCATTGATAAAGAGAACAACAGCTTAAGACTCCAACTCATCTCTTCTACTCTGCGAGCCTGCATTTGAACAAGAGGAACTTAGATAGTCAGACTGTATGTGGGTAGACAGAAGTAAAACGAGAGCAAGGTACAGAAACCACCAAAGCTAGAGATAAGTTAAACATTCTGGCAAATTGTCACGGTATGTTGCTTATGCTAAATGGTTAGCCAGTTGGGAAGTTAGTTAAGAAAATGGTCCTAATGCTTCATCTAATTGCAAACAGCTGCCTCTTCCTTAAGTTTAACCAAATGTTTTTAATTCCTCTCTGTGATGATGAAGAGGACTTGACTTTTAAGGGGACCGGGAGTAGACCTTGCTTGAACTTGCTTACATTTCTTTTGGGGAGTAGGGGTGATCAGAGAGTGCAGTGACATTAAGAGACACCTTTGAAAGGATCTCAGTTTGTCATAATTTTTTACTTGTCTTTGCTGACAGAGCCAGGGCAGCTAGGTAGTGCAGTAAATAGAATGCTAAGCCTGCAATGAGAAAGAGTCATTTTTTATAAGTTCAAATCTGGCCTCTGACACTTACTATCTGTGTTACCCAGAACAGGTCACTTCATCCTTTTGACCTCAGTTTCCTCATCTGTAAAAGGGGGACAAAGTGGAAAAGGAATTAGCAACTACTTCAGTATCTTTGCTAAGAAAACTCCAAATGGGTCACAGAATGGGACACAACTAAACAATAACAACTGATGGAACCCCATTCTTCCGGGTAGAGTCTTTTTGTAGTTCCATCAAAGTCCAGAATTATTTTGTATGGTGATTCTCTCTCCAAATAGGAAATGATTTAATACGAGGGGTAAAAGGTTCCCCCCCACTCCAAGGATAGGTCAAGTCAAAAGCAATGGGTTTCCTTTCGATATAGCAGCAGATTTAGAATGAAGCATAATGATACTTTTTAAACATCTTTTCCTTGGGAACATTGCACTCTTTGAATTGGAAAATATGACAAATTGGTACATTTTTAGCTAGTTTCCGGTAATTGTGAAATCTGTTACAAATTATCTAAAACTGAGAGTTTTTTGGAAGTCTAAGTTTTTGGTAGCATAGACTAATCAGCCAAATGCCTGTCCTGTTGTAAGCAATTTATGCCACAGCAATGTCTCTTTCTGGATGAGCACAGGACTCTCTCCTGACATTTTTGCGTTCGTTTTCACTGAAATTAAAAAACAAACAAAACCTTTCCATGTTCTAAACCGAATACCCTTTGAATTCTTCCTAAGGAAAATACTCTGGTCAACCAGGAGTCTTCTGAGGGTAGTAGCAGCATTGCAAGATTGCAAAAGAACAAAATGTTATAATTATTCAGATGCTGATAAGTGAGTTAGATACCGAGGATGCTGACTTCTACAGTTGCATTAAATATTTTAAGACTACTTAGAATCATAAAAGCCATGAATTAGGTGCTTAAAGGACTTGGGTTTAAGTCCCTTCTCTGTCATGTACAACTTTTGTGATCTGGGACAACTCATTTTCCCTTTCTTTAAGCTTCAGTTTCCTTACTTGTAAAATAAAGATTTTGGAATCACAAGTTTTCTAAGATCCTTTTCAGACCTAAATAGATACTCGTAGGATCCATCTTAACCTAAGCACCTAGGTGCCACACTATATTGTTTTTAGGACATAGGAGGATTGAAGTTCAAATCTTGTCTGTGCTACTTAATTTTTCTATGCTTCAGTTTCCTTATTTGTAAAATAAAACTTATCTCACAGGATTGTTGCAAGTTTGTGTATATAAAACACCATGCAGTTAGGTGGTATCAGGTATCTGAATTCAAATCTAGCCTTAGAAACTTCCCAGCTATGTGACCCTGAACAAGTTATGTAGCGCTTCTTTATCTGCAAAATGGAGACACACTAGAGAAGGAAATGGCAAACCATTTTTGACGGTTTAAAAAACCCAGAACCATTAGACTTTCTCCTTTTTTTCAGTTTTACTAAATATGTCATCATTAGAATTTAGCTCAACCACTTTGCCAAGAAAATCCCATGTACAAAAGTTCATGGGGTCAGTCACATAGAGTTTGACACAATTGAACAACAACAAATGCATTGGGATGAACTATGAAGGTGATCTAATATTACCTCATACCAGGATCTGAATTTTTTCTACAATTTCTCTAACTGGTGATATCTGGTTGTGACTTGAATACTTCTACTGGATTTACTCATATACATAAAGAAGCTGTAATTTTGCTAGCATGGGAACTCCCAACTCCTTTCATCAACTCTCCAGAGATTAGAACTGACTGATTTAGTAGAGAAATGAATCCTAGGGGATTAATTGCTTGAAGAATTTAAAGGTTAACTGACTTGTCACTTAATAGTTTGTCACATAAACTAGTAAGTGGGAGAGAAACGATTGAATCCAGGTCTTTGGGTCTCTCAGCCTAGCATTCTCTTCCCTCTGCTATACTGCCTTTATTTTTTACTCCTCATGATTTATTTAGCCACAGGTTCCTCAGTAGATTAAAAGAATTGGTGGTTTTTCCCACATGATCCGTTGGTTTTAAACCCAGAAAAGATCTTACTTTCTGGCTGTTTCAAGTAAAAAGAGGATGCGTGTCCAGTCAGGGAGAAGAAACCAAGATGGACAAGCACTTGATAAACACCTAATTTCATTTCTGTTCTCGTGCCTGTTTGAAGCACTCTCTTGTTTTGACTCAGCTTGATATGTCAACCAAATCCGCTGAAACAATCACAATTTCCACCAGCTGTTTTGGATGTTGAGACTGTGTTTTTGTTTTAGTGATCTTCCTTGCCTAGCCTTTGTGCTGGCTTCTGAACATTTGTGGAGGAAAGCTTTGAGGAAGTCTCCAGAAGAAAGCTGCTAATCTCATGACATACACAATGATTTGGAAGCTCAGTTTTATCCCATACTATTTCTGTTTTTCTCACAAGATAGTCTCTTACTGACAGGAAGACATACGGATTTAAGTTGGGGAGCTATTATTTCCACATCTCCAAGTGCCATGTGTTTTGGGGATGAGGGGGGGATGTAGAGGAAGATGTAAGTGATCATTCAAAAATCGGCTCCTACTTACAAATTCTAACTGGGTAAATGTTCTACCTCCCATGCTGTAGTTTTCCTTCCTATTCAAGCCTCCTTTCAGACAAACTGAGGTCTGGGAAGCCACCTTAATTTAAAAAGGTCAGGGTCACCCCCTGCATCTCAGGCCAACACTAGTAATCTTGACTTTTGCCTTGCCATTGGACTTGGTTCATCCTGGAAGAGAAAGTGAGACTGATGACTTTGTTCAGCTCTGCCTCACTTA
This sequence comes from Antechinus flavipes, assembly GCF_016432865.1. Lineage (NCBI taxonomy): Eukaryota > Metazoa > Chordata > Mammalia > Dasyuromorphia > Dasyuridae > Antechinus > Antechinus flavipes. Next base: position 282,969,005 of record NC_067401.1, on the reverse strand, counting down.
AATTCAATTCAAATTCAAGTTAGGACATCACCCTTATGATGTCATTGGTCCTTTTCAAAAATAAAGGATGGACAATAACAACCTTGTTAATTCTTTTTGTAATTTTGTAAATTCTTTTGTAGAAAGCTATTTATCACTCAAAGGAGTAAGAGACTTCACTCAAGATTTTTATGATCACTCTCAGAGTTCTATCACTTCTGCTTTTAGTTTGAGTGACAGCATGCTTAATGTATAAAACATCAGCTTAGGAACCAGGAAGATCTGAATTTGAGTCCTGCTCCTGACATTTATTAGCTGTATGTGGGCAAATCCACTTAAAGCCTTACTGTGACTCTCAAAGACTATAAATTATAGGGGAGTTGTCAATATGTACAGACAGAGGGAGTTTTCTACTCCAGGAAATTTTAGAACTGCATTGAAAAAGAAAAAAAAAAAGTTTTGGGAAGCTGGGCAAAGAATGTGGAAAAGTGGAAGATGATTATGAGTGTCACCTTGTTAATTTCCTTTGACATCCCTTTCCCTAACTCTTTTTTAAAAAATTGCCCCACACGATGAATTCAGAAAGGTTTACATTGATGTTCCCAGGTATGTACTTGAGACCTGTAGAGTTCAATGTTGGAGGCCATCTTCAGAGTCTGCTGCTCCTTGTGTTCCCTAACAGTACTAAACCCTTTCTCTTTGTAACATTTCCACCTGGAGGGAAGCTGGTTGTCTTTAAGGCGTCATGTAAATTCCTGTCCCCTTATGCATTTCCTTAAAAATTTTTTTTTCTTAAATATTCTTAATTTATGGGATAAAAATAGGTATTTCTATAACAGCATAATAAAAATATTATACATGAAACTGAAAATCTTTTATATACAGCTTGCTATTCCACTTACATTTATAATAATTACATACACACATATGTACCTACATATACATTTGTATATAATTTTTTTTTCTCCTTTTCTTCTCCCCTTATATCCTTTTTCTGAAGGACATTGACTTTTTCTATATATCATGCTAACATTCTGAACTGGGGATATGTATTGGAGTTTTTAAATGTAAGGGCTTTAATCTGGAATTATGCCCCAAAAGTTATCACACTGTGCATACCCTTTGATCCAGCAGTGTTACTTCTGGGCTTATACCCCAAAGAGATTTTAAAGAAGGGAAAGGGACCTGTATGTGGCAAAATGTTTGTGGCAGCCCTGTTTGTAGTGGCTAGAAACTGGAAAATGAATGGATGCCCATCAATTGGAGAATGGTTGGGTAAATTGTGGTATATGAATGTTATGGAATATTATTATTCTGTAAGAAATGACCAGCAGGATGAATACAGAGAGGATTGGCGAGACTTACATGAACTGATGCTAAGTGAAATGAGCAGGACCAGGAGATCATTACATACCTCAACAACGATACTGTATGAGGATGTATTCTGATGGAAGTGGATATCTTCGATAAAGAAAAGACCTAACTCAGTTTCAGTTGATCAATGATGGACAGAAGCAGCTACACCCAGAGAAAGAACGCTGGGAGATGAATGTAAACTGCTTGAACTTTTGTTTTTCTTCCCGAGTTATTTTTACCTTCTGAATCCAATTCTCCCTGTGCAACAAGAAAACTGTTCGGTTCTGCAAACATGTATTGTATCTAGGATATACTGTAACTTATTTAAGATATATAGGACTGCTTGCCATCTACGGGAGGGGATGGAGGGAGGGAGGGGAAAAATCAGAACAGAAGTGAGCGCAAGGGATAATGCTGTAAAAAATCACCCAGGTATGGATTCTGTCAATAAAAAGTTATAATTAAAAAAAAAAAAATGTCCCTTTTGGCAAAAAAAAAAAAAAAAGTAAGGGCTTTGATTTAGGATTTTTTTAAAGCTGTACATGGAGAGAAAGGAAGATCTTTGGACATCAGTGTGTGGGACGGGTGGAGTGCACGACCCCCTTCCCAGTTAACTAATCGGAGACATCATCAGGTACAAAGAGAAAGCATTTATTTAATCCATGCAGGGAGAGGCCCAGACACACTTGGTAGCCACCCCAACCCTGCCATGTGCTCCTGGGACCTAGCCAGCTTCCGGCTTGTCCAGGATTTAAAAGCAAAAGACTCGAGCCTTCTCATTGGATAGACTAACAGGATGTAACCATCCTTGACCAATGATCACCAATGCTGGCTGCCTCCCACAGGTGACGTCACTTCCTGCCACTTCCTGTATCTCCAGGTTCAAAGTTCATCCCTCCAGAGAGTAAATGACCTCCCCAAGGTCCCATTCTGGGAATAGGGATCATGTGACTCATACTGAGAAATGCTTCCGCCAATCAGCCCCATTCAGTAGGAGAGAGGAATGAGCCCAATTTAAGGATCTCTTCCAAATTTTTTTTTCTTGAAGTCATGAAAGTATCAGTTATCACTGACATTTAACCAGAATCAGGGTCTTATTGAAAGTTCTTGTAAAACTATATTTGTTACCATCCTCAAGGCTGTGACCCCTAATATCTGATTCTTCAAGGAAATATTCTTCCCCCCCCCCCCCAAATCAACAAGTAGAGTGGGGGAGAGAGAGATTAGAGATTTTGAACTAGACTAGAATGACTGACATATTTCGAAGGATTGAAGAAAGGAGAAAATTGAAGAAAGGATAACTTTGGGAAGGCTCCTGAATGTTTTGTCCCCTTACAAATCACCTCTTCTACTTAGATTTATTTGGGATGTTGAGTTGCAACTAGGTATTTCCTTCTCTTTTGGGCACGTAGACTAAATGTTTCCACAAATACGGTTTGAAAGACTATCACTGGTTATTTCCAGTGAAAAACTCATCCGGCTTGTGGTCACTAACACAGCATTTGGTAAGCATTTTCTCTGAACTAATTAATTTTTAGTAACTAGCCGCGAGCCTCGGTTTCTATAAATGTTTGCTGAAGCGCCGCAAGTCTCATTATAGTATCTTCTAACTTTTGGCGCCTAGGGGCAAAGCCCAAGTGGTTCAACCCTAGTTACAGCTCTGCTGAGAGCTGATCATTGACTAGTATTGAATGTCCCAGGCTGGAAGGATCTGATTGTTACACTTAGAGGGCTTCTGATCAGCTCTAGGGAGTCCAGCTGTACCTGTCTCACCTTGCATCTGCTAGAACCTCCCGCTTCCTTCTCAGACAACATTTTCAGGAAATTGACTTCCTGAAATTGTCTTAAACAACGGTCCCATCACCTGATGGAACCTGAGGAAACAACCCTCCGTTCAGTCTTTCCTTTAATAAGTCTCTCTGTCTCCATATGAACCAAATTAAATGCCTGAGGTATTTTCCCTTCTCTTTACTCCCACACAACTTTCTTTATGTTATTGTACCTTTGACGCTCAGTATGTTCTGCAGATGGGCTGAGGCAGATGTGCGTTTTGCAATTGCCAATTACCCAAATTCTGTGGTGGCAGCTTTGCCTTTTCTTGGACACAACAGTAATAATGCTCTGTGGCAGGCTGAGTTCTCTAGTCTGTATTGACTGTTCCGACTGTCTTAGTGCCTTTTTTTTTTTTTTTTTTTAAGTCTCTTTCTCTTTCTCTACAGCTGGGAACTCTGGGGAGTTATTTTGGCTATAATTACATGTGCACAGCTGATACCTCCAGCTGCATGTTCTTTAGTTCTTGTTGGCTCTACAAAAGCTCTTGGTGTTCTTACAGTTTATTCAAATGGACAGCAATGAAGATGGAAGCCCACCCAGATATTCTTTAAAAGAATTAAAAAAGAGAGAACAATTCTGTAATCTCTGTTCCCAGACCCTTCAGTTTAGTGAAAGGATGCTATATCATTTTTTAAATACTACATCAGATGCGTGAATTTTTAATATTACAGAGAATTCTCATTATTATTTAAATAAATCTTTCCATTGTCTCAGTGGCTGTTACCTTTTGTATGTTCCTTAGGGATATGATGTTGCTAGATATGATTTCTGAGTGATTTATAGCTGGAAGGGATATGGTTGTTGCTGTTTTTCAGCTGCTTTGGTTATCATTTGGGGTTTTCTTGGTAAAGATACTACAGTAATTTGCTATTTCTTCCTTCAGTCTATTTAACAGATGAGGAAACTGAGACAAACAGGGTTAAGTGAGCTGTCCAGGACAGCTAGTAAATGTCTGAGGATGGATTTGAATTCAGATCTTCCAGACTGTCTTAGAAAGGACCTTAGAGATCATGTAATCTATCCCCATCATTTTAAAATGAGAGCATTGAGGCCCAGTGGAGATAATGTGACTTGAGTCAATATAATGCAGGTAGCAAGGAACAGGACTGGGAATTGGAACCTTTGACAATTTTGAGAGTCCTTTGATTCAGTGTCCAGAGCTCTCTCCTTTGTCTCACAATGATGTGAGCCAGCATTGTGTAGTAGAAAGGGGAGGGCATGGAGCTAAAAAGACCAATGTTCAAATTTTTTCCCTCTGAAACTTAATAGCTATATAACTCTGGAAAAGTCACATATTGTCTTTGAATGTTGGGAAGGTCCCTAGGTCTTACTGACCAAGGCACTGATGGGTTGCAATCTGGTTTTGGCAGAGGAAATTCCAAATGATGACAAAAACCAAGCTCTGTGGAGAGGAAGTATGGTTCATTAGAAAGAACACTGACTTTGGAGTCTGAGGTTGGGGTTCAAATCCTGTTTTGAATAATTATTCCAAACCATCTTCTCCACTTTGACTTGTCTATTACTAATAATAGTAATTAACATTTCTATATAACCTTAAAGTTGGCAAAGTTTCATATATATTAATTCACTTGATGTCTCATTTCTGCCAATGATCTTAGCATTTCTTTAGCCAAAAAACTTGAAGATTTGGAAGAATATTTGACTCTTTCTCTTCACATTCAATGAATTACTACATCCTCTAATTCTGACCTTTGAAATATCTCTTATAGTTGCCCCTTTTCAATTCTCACTGCTGCTGGGCTAGCCTAGGCTTTTATGGCCTTATATTAGGTTTTTTGTAATAACCTAAAAAATAGGATGATGTGGAAAGAACATAGTTCTTGGCATAGAATATCTGGTTTCAAATGTTGTCTAATCACACTTGTGTGTATAAATTACCTCATCTCTCTGGATCTCATTTTCCCAATCTTTAAAAATAAAGTTTTTGGATCAATCTACCTCCAAGGTTTTTGCTAACTCCATGGTCCTATCATTTCTCTGCTTCCAGTTTCTTCCCTCTTCTTCTAATGGATTTATATTCTAAGACACTACTTTTATCATGTTGCCCCACACCTTCAGTAACTTCCCCCTTTTCTTCTCAAGACTTTACAAAGTTTTCTCATTTTTTAACACTTTCCATAACAAGGACATGATTCACCCTTTTACTCTCATATTCTAATATTTAGTGATAGCTAGCTCTCTTTTATAGATTAGTTAATTTGCTTATGCTTTGGAGATACAGCCATGTTTACAACTCACCTCCTGGCTCAGGGGAAATTGGGATGCTTTTACTTACTGAGTAAAATTCCAACTCTGGAATCCCACAGACTGGGTTTGAGTCTGAGAAACTGGTCCCATAAAAATGGTTCTTTTTTATATTATAATGGCAACTTACCTCTCTCTTCCCCTGGTCCCAACCTGGGGAAAAACAACTAAACATAGGTTTAGCTTGAGTCTAGAGGCTCCTCAAAGTGGAGTAGAATGTATTTGATGTAAAATGTAGATCAGGAGTAGAGCAGTTATTTCTTTCTCCTCACAAAAGAAATGCTTGAAACAAAAAGTTTTTAAAGTACATTTCGACAGACTTGAGACATGAAACATTTGCCCATAATTCCCATTATACCCTCCCAGGAGGTTAATACTTAATACAGCAAAGCAGGAAACATTTTGTAGAATGATTGAACAGGCATTTCATCTTTGCCTATAGTCTGTGTTTTCTGAAAAGTTACCTCTTTCTCAAGATCTATGACTTCTGGCAAACTAAGACATGGTTTAAATTTATTATCTGGTCAATTCTCCTTCTCCAAGCAGGATATATTTACAGAATTTTTTTCCTGCTGACAGTTAGGATTGGACTGAGGAAGATAATAATTTCCAAATTCCTGAGATACTCACTTTTCAAAAGTCGATCTTTCATGATCACTATTTAGTCACCTATATTCAGGGAAACACAAAGGAGAAGCATTCAGAGATTTGAGGTCCAGGTTTAACTCTCCAAGTTTGAGCACAGTTTTTCAATAGGTGTTGATGGGAGAGTATGTCTGGCAGGACTATTTATACCAACTCCTTTTACTATACCATCTTAGTAAATATCCTTAAGGAGAGTACAGCAGTAGGGGCTCATGCTCAATAGTATTAGAACCCATTCCCAACACTTTGCGGTATTGATAGAATTTAGAAGAGAAAAGTGGTCAGCCATTCTCAGGAGTCCCAATTCATTCATTCAAGAGGGAGTTGGGGAAAATATCCCTGGAGAGGGTAACCTGTGCTCTAGGAAAGAAATAGAAAGCAGAAGAGGCATCCAAGGATCCTTCAAGTCTCAGGCTTGTCTTTTATGTGTTCCCTCTGCCATGTGTGAATAGCCTCTAGTGATGTTATGTGTACACAGGGAAGAATTCCCCTTTTTCCCTTTTCTACTTATATCAATATATCTACTTACTGAGACCTCATATCCTGGAGAGAGAGAGAGAGAGAGAAAAAGAGAGAGAGAGAGAGAGAGAGAGAGAGAGAGAGAGAGAGAGAGAGAGAGAGAGAGAGAGAGAGAGTCAAATCTTTTTTATCCATCCCTTAGATTACTGAGTTGATAATTAGGAGACCCTGGTTACATATGCCTTTTAACATGGGGTCTGAAACCCCTAACTTATCTTCCATAAGGCCAAAGTACATGCCTAATAGGATTTTAATTACACTTATTTATTCCTTTTAAGCATTTGCTCATGTCATTTCCCTAGTTATCTCCCCTCCCCTATTTAGAATGGTCTTTTCTATTCTAATATTTATTTTCCAAAGTGGTATGATGAATAGAGTGCTAAGCCTGGTATAGGAAGATGTGGTTCAAATCTAGCCCCAGTTACTGACAGGCTGTGTGTCCTTTGGCAAGTATTCAACCTCTATCTGTCTCATTTTCTTCAACTATAAAATGGAAATAATAATTGCATCTATCTCCAAGTGTTGTCATAAAGATCAAATGGATTAATATTTTTTTTAAAAATTCCTTCCATCTATACAGATCCTATTATCTTTTAAAATCTAGTTCAGGTACCACCTTTTTTATCCATAGCCTCAATTGATTTTCCCCTTAACATTAGAACCATTTATTATCTCTTCAATTCCTCTTGGCACTTAGTCCTATGCTATCTTATTTCATTTATTCTGTTTCTGCAATTAGAAGATGACTTGTAGTATATGTCCCATGATAGCCTTGGCTGGGGATTTTGTTTCAAAATTTTTAAAAGGATGACTCTAAGAGTTCTGATGTTGACAGCTGATGACAATGGAAAGGCCATTTCATATACCCTCATTTAGAGTTATTTAGCAGGTGGTATTTTTTTTTAAGTCAATACTAGCATGAGTCTGCAGCACTTCTCTTCTTCAGCTGTAGATTGCATTTCAACCTCTGCTTGCTGTTGACTATCTCCTCTGAGTTCCTCTTTTTTTTTTTAAACCTTGAGTCTCAACTTGATGCATTGTTAAGCAGACTAAGGCCTCAATATTGTACCCAGAAAATAGTTTTATAGCCTATGGAGACTAAGATAAATGGAAGAAGAATGCATATATCAGCAAGTCTCTTTGCTTTGTGAGTCAATTCTTTCTACCTTCATTTTGACACATGCTGGGGCTGTGGGTAAGCAGCATCTTACATGGGTAATTGGACTGCTACTAGTCACCACAATGACAGTGCCTAAGGAAGCTTGCTGGAGCACCCATTATAGTATAAGACCTGGCCACATATAGACCAAAATCTGATCTCAGTTCTTTCCTGACTTAGTTATTTCTCCCCTCCAAAAAACTAAGATGTTGTCAGGTGGTAAATTGTTCATCAGTGTGGGCAGTTTTTCTTTGATACTTGTATGATGGGCGACTGGTCAAAAGAGCTTTCTCTTCAGAGTGTTATGAGTAGTTTATTCTACCTGCTGTTAGACCAGATGGAAATGGCTGAGGAGTGTTTCTGGACAGGCATGATTACCCGATGGAACACTTCTTTTTCCTCATACAATGAAAGAGTATACATAGATATTCTGTAAATGATTTTGACCTCTTCACCATGAGATCAGGACACAGACTGTTGAGTGGCTGTTGAGCTGGAACTGGGGAGCATTCAAAAGTGACTAACTGGAAAAAGCAAGTTTCTTTCTCTTTCCTGCCTGAATGCATCTCCTCTACCCTGTCTCTTTCCTTCCTTTCCTTCCTTTCTTTCTCCCCTCCTTTCTCTCTGTCTCTGTCTCTCTCTCTCTCCCTTTCTGTTTCCCCCTATCTTTGTCTCTCTTTCTTTTGCTCTCTTTATCTCTCTCTCTTTCACTTTGTCTCTTTTTCTTTCTTTTTTGCGCTCTTTTTCTTGCTGTCTGTCTTGCTCTCTGTCACTATTTCTCTTATTTTCTATTTCATTCTTCCTTTCTGTCTCTTTTTCTTTCTCTCTCTTCCACTCTCTCTTTCTCTTATTCTTTCTTTGTTTTTCTCTCTCTTGTTTTCTATTTCACTGTCTTTGTCTCTCTTTTTCTCTCTCTCATTCATTCTCTTTCTTTTGCTCCTTCTCTTTCTCTTCCTCTCTCCACCTGTCTCTGTCTGTCTCCCCCTCTTCTTACACACACACACACACACACACACACACACACTAAGGCACTCCATAGAGAGGTATTCTCCCCATCTTGGACCAACAAATAGTCCTATGATCATAGGCCTCCATTCTTTACTTCTTTTAAGTGTGTTCTTTTTTATTTTGGATGAAAGAGAGTTGCAGTTGCATCTGACCTTGGGAGCTTTGACAAACTGGAAGAGTGACAGCCAGAAATCCAGGAGCTAGAGTCTGTGACAGGATTTGCCAGAATGGAAATAGTGAGGAGCAAAGTCCTGTTTGACCCAGCATAGACTGAAGGTAACCCAGAGAAAGCTACAGTGCCTCATCTCTTATCTATCAGTTATGCCAAATTTGTAAGTGAACTTTGTGGGGCCAATGCTATGGAGAATTTGCTTTGTTTTGGTCTACTTTCCCTAAGGACTGGTTTAGGGGAGAGTGTGCCCTCATTTGTGGTTAGGGAAATATTTGTACTTCTATTTAAGGTGTATCTTTGAAGCAAAAAAACAAAAAACAAATGGATATTAATTGGTTAAGTTAAAGATGTATACTAATCCCTGATAGTTAACATAGGGGAGAACATATCAGAATGGGGACTTGAGCCAAAAACATCAGAGAAAGGCATCCCCACCTCCTCAGGGGTACCCCTAAAACCCTGAAGGTGAGATGTGGCTAGCTTTGCTCTGAGGGTTTTGACTAATCAGTATTAGAATGAATTAATATGAGGGATCCTTAGAGCTTAAATGGTCTAGACTGATGTTTCCAAAATGTTACAGTTTAATAAGAATAACAAAATAGAATGTAATCTCTTTTAGGGCAAAGACTTTGTTTTTGTCTTTATATTCTCGGGGCCTAGAATAGTGCTTTTTATAGTAGGTGCTTCATAGATGTTTCTTACATTAAAGTTGAATCAAAAACCTTCATCTTCTGACCTTTTTATTACTGTGTTCACTGTGTATAGTTTTCCTTTGACTTTGCATATTTTGTTGGACATTATTTCAAACTGTTCTCCCCAAGTTTCTCCAAGTTCCTCATATTTGACTGCATGCTATCCTTAAAATTAAAAAAAAATAATTTCCCCCAATTACATGTAAAAACAATTTAAAACTTAAAAAAAAAGTTTTGAGTTCCAAATTCTATTCCTCTCCATTTCCATTCTTGAGGTAATTAGCAATCTGATATGGATTATACATAGTATAATATATACATTATATAGCAATCTGATATGAGATTATACAATCTGATATGTAATTATGTAAAAATGTTCATATTAGATATTTTGTGGAAGAAAACTTAAAAAAAGAAAGAAAGAAAGAAAGTGGAAATGGCATGCTTTGCTCTGTGTTCAAATGCCATCAGTTCTTTGGAGGCAGATGACATTTTTAATCATTAGTCCTCTGGGATTATCTTGGGTGAATGGCAATACTGAGAAAAAGTTGTTCATTATATGATATTGCTGTTACTATGTATAACGTTTTCCTGATTCTGTTCACTTTACTTTGCATGAGTTCATATAATTCTTTCTAGATTTTTCTGAATTTATCATCTTACTTTTACCTCCCATATCACAGGTTTCTTCTGAAGAAAAGTACTTTAAAAAGCACTTGGAGCACTATGGATATATGAATTATCATTATTGATCAAGTTCTTCTCTGATGGCATTCACTCATTCCATTGATTCACCCACAAATTCATCAATTTCTCCAGGAAACAATTATTAAGCACACACTGAAGAGACAATATAGCATAATGGAATGAGGCTTGAATTCTGGTTTCACCTCCTGTAGTCTGTGACTTTGGGTAAATTGTGTAACCAATCAGGGTTTTATTTTCTACCTCCATGAAATGGAAATAATGAGGCTTGCCTCACTTGTCCTCCAGGCTGTTGTGATGAAAGACAGTACTTTGTAAATGGGAAAGTCCTATATAAAGAGAAGCTATATTTGCTATGGATGTAATGTATTCTTAGGCTGGAGCAGTTTTGTAATAAATAGTACTTTGACAATTTGAAAGGGTTAATACTCCTCTGAGGTGTTATAAGTCCTGGCAGAAAGTAACCTGCCAGGTTCTCCAGGGAGAATTATGAATATGTGTATATATATATAATATTAATATAGAATATAATATAGAAGGTATATACGTTAGTGAGATAAGTATATTTTTGCATTAATGCTGTTGGCGTGTGTGTGTGCACATATACAAATACAAGTATTTATCTTCCATGCTGCCTGTATTAGATTGATTACTTGTGGGCAGAATTACTTTTATTCATTTCATGCATTCTGTCAATGAACAGAAAAGCCATTTAAGACAGCATATAATCAAACACAAGGGACTCTCTTAAGAAGTTTGGAAAGACTAACATGAAACTGTTGCACTGAGTCAAGACAATAAAAGGGAACTGTGGTACAACAAAAACAATGTATTTTTCAGTTGATCTCAGAATAATATCAATCAATGAATATTTATTAAGCTCCCACAATATGCCAGGTACTAAGCTAAGTACTGGGGATTTTGTTGTTTTGTTCAGTCATTTTCCATTCAGTGGAATTCAATTCCACCATTAAGGTTTTCTTGGCAAAGATACCTGAGTGATTCACCATTTTCTTCTTTAGTTCACTTTACAGATGAGGCAATTGCCTTGCCCAGAGTACCACAGATAATAAGTGTCTGAGTCCAGATTTGAACTCCTAAAGATAAATGTCCTTCCTCCAGGTCTGGCACTTGATCCACTGTGCCACCCAACTGCCTTGAGCACTGGTTATACAAATATGAAAAAGAAATATAATTCCTGGTTTCAAAGAGATGACAATCTAATGGGGAAAGACTCCATGTATAAGGAAGCTGAAAGGGAAGGAAAGGTGAGAGTACCTGACTTAGGTAATAATAATAGCAGTTATATTAAGGAATAAAGAAATGTTTTTGGATCTTGGTGCAAGACTAGTTTAAGTGGGGACCATGTCTTGAGATGCTGGTTTCCTATTTCTGGGTTAATGGTGAGCTTTTGTGGTTATGACTGCCTGGCAGACCACAAACATTCTTGAGTTCTTGTTTTCATGACCTCTGCCTTGAAATGCAGGTTGGGGGTTTCATTCAGGAATGCTGAGATAATATTCAGACCACTGTTATTATCAGTCCTTTGCTGAAAAACAGGGGTACAGTGGGCAGTAGTGCATAAAGGAGTTGGTTCCCAACCAGTGGCTGAAAGCATTTCTGGGTAAAAGCCTGAGTTACAGACATTCTAATTAGGCATCAATGAGCCCAGCTGCAATGGGGTCCGTGATGTTTTTTGAGCTATTTTTTACATTTGGGGTTTGATAAAATGCAAACTTTACTTCCCATAGCACTTTCCTTATTTATATCTTGGGAAAACCCCCTGGGGCATATTAGCAACTAATCAATACAGTACCACTAATAATATCAGGAGGTTTATATATTTTGGTTTGTGTTTGCTTACCTCATCACACTATTCACTGGCAAGGCTGTTGATAACTAATGAATCCTCAGGGAAATTTTTTAGCTGTTTTAAAAAGTCTCTTTTCTCCTTCCTGGGTAGAACAAATGAGTCCTTCCTTTGACTCCTCAATCTCTGAAGATTGAGCTCTGAGCAGGGTTCCAATTTTCCTTCAAGATTTTTCTCCTAATTTTTAGTGATTTGCTTTTGTGACAACAACAGCAGCAGCTGGAGGAACATTATTATTTGAAGGCTGATGGTCAAATTTGTGTGACGCAATGTGAAGTAGAAGGAAAATTGATAGGGGCCCATGGCTATTCTCTGTATATAATGTCAAGATCCTTCAAAATTAAAAAAAATTTTTTAGTAATACTTTATTAAATACCTATTTAATCTAGGCAACTGTATTAATAGTTGCTGATATAAAGATAAAAAAAACCATGGTCCCTGCCTTCAAGATACTTACAATCTAGTTGGTTTTCACGTCTCCAAGATAGAGACAATATATGTTGTAACTTCTTCACAGAATCATTGTGAGGTTGAAATGAGATGAGATACTTTATAAATGTCAGATAATGTGTCCCTAATTTCTCCAACTAATTGGTTATTTATTACTACTATTACTACTACTACTACTACTACCACCACCACCACCATCATCACCACCACCATTACTATTATTTTTACCTACTACTACTACTTCTATTACTACTATATCTAGTACTACTACTAGAATTTCTATCATTACCACTACTACTATTACTACTACTACTAACACTTCCACCATCACTACTACTATTATTACTATAACTATCACCACTACTACTGCTACTACTTCTATTACTTCTACTACTACTTCTGTTACTATTACTACTAAAACTACTATCATCACTACCACTACTACTGTTAATACTCCAACTACTATCACTACTACTACTATACTACTACACTGCTACTACTTGAATCTCATAACAACCCTGTGTGGCAGGTATTATTATTATCTTCAGGTAGTTAGATGGTACATAAAGTGCTGAGCCTGAACTTCCCAAGCTCAAATCCAGCCTCACAAACTTGTTAGCTCTGTGACCTAGGCAAATCACATCATTCTTTTTGCCTCAGTTTCCTCATCTGTAAAATGAGTAAAATGAGCAAACCACTCCAATATCTTTGTCAAGAAAACCCCAAATAGATCACAAAAATCAGAAATAACTTAAAACATCTGAGGAACAATAAAATTATTACCCCCCATATTGCAGATGAGGAAACTGAAGCACAGTTTAAGGGATTTGCTCAGTGTTACACAGCTACTAATTGAGATTTGAACTCAACTCTTTCTGACTCCAAGTTCTATATTGTATTCACTGTGCCACCTTCTATCACATAGAAATCTGCCAGTGAATCTAATCCTTTCCATGAAAAGTTCTTTTTTTTTTTTGCCAATGTCAGTTAATTGGCTCTCTTTTTATATCTATCTCTATGATCTCTGAAATATTTTTTAGTTGTAAATCTGTGCTTCTATAAGTTGATTCATTTTAGCTGTTTAGGACAGGGTTATGAGAGAGGTAGCATAGTAATTGGAAAGAATGGAAAGATTATAGGTTTGGGTTCAAATGTGACCACTGTCACTCCCTAGGTGACTTTGAACACATCACTTTATCTAAACTTCAGTTTCCTCATCTAATAAATGTGGGAGTTGATCTCTGAATTTCCTTTAATCCCTCAATTCATGATTTATAGTATTTCTCTAAGGCTACTTTTCCTCTATTCATTTTGTGCATACTGATTTAAAAAACTTGTCTCCCCCATCATGATATAAACTACTTGAGAGCAAAAAGTGATTTTGCTTTTTGTTTAAATCTCCATCCAGTTAGTGCTGGCACATAGTAAAACATTGAGTGCTTATTAATTGGTTCTAATTTGTCCTTGGATGTCTCTTAAGAATAGATATGATCATATTAGATAATATATGTAAAGTGATTTGCAAGCTTTAAACTGTTAATATTAGATTGCATTAAAAACTGTATTTATTTATTAAAAATAAATCCAAAGTCAAAAAAGAAAAGATTGCCATATGCACAACAAAATATGAAAGAATTCAAAATATAAAGCAATAAATTTTAAATTCAACAAAGTTTATATCATAAATACTACATGTTGTATTTAAAGCTGTCCATCTGTGCTTCCTTGTTTCTTTTGTTGTCTGCTGTGCACTATTTACTTTAATTTCCTTCCTTTCTCTGCTCCCACCCTCAAGAAGACTACAGTTAAGTGCATATATCTACACACATATGTATATGTCCACATATATGCATATGTTCAATATATGCATGCACAAGGTATAAATATACATAATACACATAATATGCAGATATCTATAATTATACACACATATACATTTATACATTCATTTGCAAATATGTAAGACTGTACTTGTTTATTCTCTGTTAATCCATTAATTTAAAATATGGTATTATTGTTGTGTTGATAGGAGAAAAGGAGTGGAATGGTTCCTTTTTTTCAACCCAAATGTCTCTCCACTCCACCTCCTACTTCTGGCTTTCGTAAAGTTAGGAAAATAGGGAGAAAGAAGAGGAAGGAAAGAAAAGGGAAACAGGGAGTAAAGAAAAAAGAGGGAAGGGGGGAAGGATAAAGTATGTTCACACTATAATTTAAAGACCATTGGTATCCTTTGAGCAAAGGTGCAGTAATGACTAGATTTATGGAATGATAGATCAAATGTTAACCTTAAAATCTGACTTGTGTCTTCCTCTCTATCCCTTTTATGGTCCTGAATATTGGACATTGCTGTAATTTTCCTTTCCCGTCAGCCCCAAAATATCAAAGTATCACAAGAATTACATTTATTTTTAACACCTAAGGGAAATAATGGCTAATAAAGCACTTCCTTTAAAACCCTTATTTTCGTGGAACAAGGAAATTCTGAAAAATTCCCTTTTAGTTGGATCTTTGCCTAATGTATTCTTGCTTAATACAGAAGCAGATTTTCTTAAAAAGTGTGAAAACACTCTATTAAAGTTAGTTTTTTCCATTTTACCACAATTCATAGGAGATAGTAGTTTGAAAAGGAAACTGCCAAAATTTTAATGTAACTTAAAGCAATAATATAATTATCTTAAGTTAAAGATTGGATGCTATATTATACTTTTTATCTCCTTCTGTTTCTATACTTTCTCTTTGAGAAGGATTCGTGTGAACTCAATCCTGAGTCTTAGACATATAAATCCTATTGTCTTCCATGCCTAATTCAGAGTGAATATGTGAATTCCTTATTCATTCATTGATCTTTCTGTTCCTCATGAGTCTTATTAGATCTAGTCATATCGGAGATGTCATCAAATGCTGTGGCACAGGGTGTGCAAGGACAGGGTAGATAGAATAATAATAAGGATGAGGATGATGATAATAGTAATAGTAATAGCTAGCATTTATATGGCACTTTGAGATTTGCAAAGCAATTTGAAAATAAAATTTCATTTGATAGTGAAATTTGATTTGATGAGATTTCTTCTGTATCCTATCTGTAAAATGGGAACAATAAGATCTGTAGCATTTACCTTAAAAAGTTGTTTATTATTTGGATGAAACCTGTGATTTCCTTAGAATAGGAATCTCCCATTGAGGGAACTCCAATCCATTCATAGAGATACTTGCTATGCAGTTTATAGTCTTAGACAGTTGCTAAGGAGCCATTGCAAAGTTCAGTGATTTGTTTAGAATTGTGCAGTACCTATCAGGTCTTTGTGACTCCCAAGTCTGTTCATTATCTATTGACCTTTTATAGAATTTCTATAAGGCTCAAAAGAAATACAACTGCTTTACAATTCTTGAAATTAATGGTAAATAAATGTCAGTGATGGTGATGATGGTTACTTGGCATGTTAACTAAATTATACTCCCAAAGTTTACATCTGTTTCTTCCAAAAAAGACACTTTTCATAGTAAATTTAAATTAGAAAGATTACAAAGACTTGAGGAAAGGATCTTAAAACAAGATGGCTTCATAGAATTTAGAGAAGGAGGTAAATAGTTTAATTTAATGATGTAGGGACTGAGTTAAAGGGGAAGTAAAGGGAAAGGAGGCAGGGTGAGTCAGTGACAGAAGCAGGATTACAATACAGAAATTTTCTGACTCCTAGTCCTATGCTTAGGGCACTTAACATCTCATTTGTTCCATTCAGTGTCATAGCGCTATTATTTTTACCCAGTCTCTTCCTCAAAGCAGTACCTTAGTACTGTCTAGGTTTTTATTCTGTACATCATAAAATCACAGACTTTAGAGCTGGAAGAAATTTTGGGAAATTATGTGGTCTAACCTCTCACTTTACAGATGCAGACACTCAATTTTATGCTGTTTAAGCATCATAGGGTTTCCAGGTCACATGGAAATTTAGAGCTGAAAAGGATCCTTTGGGGTCATCCAATCCTAATTCCTCATTTTACAAATGAGGAAATTGAGGCTGGAAAATCGAAGTCACTTATTCAAGTTCTTTAGTAGAAAAACTGAAATACAGAATGGTTTTTAATAATATGTAGCTTTCATATATATATATATATGTATACACACACACACACACACATATATTAAGCTTAACAAAGTATTGTATAGTATGTAGAATATTTTAGTGTATCCATTTTAACACATGGATGGGTGAAACCTGATTATTTGTAAGGTCTTATTTCTAGGGTGCTTGAACATTTAATCATGTATTTTAAACATTATTAGGTAATATTGCTTGCTCAATTAATGCTCAATTAAAAGATTATAAACACCTTTAGGATAGGAATCCTATTTTATACTTCTCAGTATGTTCATACATGTAAGCTAATGATTTCCACTAGTCTCTTACAGGTCACAAATACATCCTCAGTAAATAAATATTCTTGGTTCATTAAATGATAGAACTTTGAATTGTCAAGTGGTAATTAATGAAGTTATGCTATATGACAGAAATGAGCTTAATTTTTTGCCCTATATATGAACATATATTATATCTATAAATTAAATATTTAATAAATCAAATAAATAGGAGTATATATAGAATAATTTTACACATATGTATATGTATATATAGAAACATATTTATGTGTGTATATAATGTATATACATTCACACATATGCCTATTTGTGTCAAATGATAGTCATTTCTAGGGCAAGGGGAGGGAAGGAAAAAGTTAATTTGCATAATAATTTGATGTATATTTTAAAGAAATAGTAAGTTATGCATACTAGTTTTGCAATTTTATGTACAATTACTTTTTATTGTGCTATTTTATGGAAATGCTTTTTATTTCATAAATTAAAATTTTTTCAAATTTAGTAAATCATTAGAAAATAATTTAAATATCTGGCATTGAAATATCCCTGTTAACACAGTGTTACCAAAAGTAACCAAAAGTTATTCTGGGTTAATTTGGAATAGTGGTATCTTATAAAAGATGTTACATTTGCAGTATTGAAGGCAGGGTTAAAATATTGCCTGTACAGTTTTAGAAAGTTCTCTGCCCCCCCCCCCCCATCTATGCAGGATGTGGGAAGGGGATGAAAATACATTTGGAGAAGAGGAAAAAGCAAAGCTAACTCTGATGGGTTAATTTATAATGCACGTCTAGAAAGCAAGAGAGCAAACACAGAACCCTATCACTGGATCTCCCTCTGCTATCTGTCTGTGTCTGTCTCTCTCTCTCTGTGGGTATCTGTCTGTCTGTCTGTCTCTTTGTCTCTGTCTCTGTCTTTCTCTATAGCACATAGCCTGGTATTCCTAGAAATGATGCAAAAAAGATCTCAGGCTTGTTTTTTCTGTCTCTCTCTTCTCTTTCTCTTGTGGTAGTAACATTTTGTGTCAGCATTCTTAGTTTTCACTAATTGTAAAAGTTCCTCTTTTTGCAGATGGACATGTATGCTCCTTTGCATTGTAAAAATGATCCCACTTTGAGCTGAAGCTACAAACACACTCATTTATATATGAAATCAAGAAACGGCCCTGATCTATATTATGGGAATGTGCATTTTAATATCCTGTTTAAAGAAAGAGTAGTCTCCTTTTGGGAGAAAAAAAACCCAGATAAACTATTAATTGTAGAAAAAATAATGATAAAGATATGATTTCATAAGAAGTCAATTCATTTCTAATCAGAGTGATTAGAAATTTCTGTTTTTCTGTCTATTTTTACTTAAGGAGAAAAGAAACATTGCTTTGGAAATTAAGTTCTTTATGGGGTACGATCTCCATTTTGTTTTTTTTTGGTGGAGATAGAAGAAAGCTTCCCCTTCCTTAACTCTAAACTGCTGAGTTACTGAACCTTGAGAACCTGATATTTGTAGCCAATTGTCAGAAGTACATTTTAGGATCTCAGTTGGAAATTCTGCATGTAGAATTTTAGCAGGGCTTTTCAAAGAGCAGATTCCAGGCCTAGATCTCTTTATTTATCACCTCTGGACTTCATCATTACTCCAGGAATACCATCATCCTGCAAGATCATATCAGCCCTGGAACCCATGGCTTGCCAGTATCCTCTTCTCTTGGGGCCCTTTTCCTTCCTCTGCTAGAAGAGGGTGGAGGTCCATTTAAGGAAGGTTCTCAGGACAACCATTTCATTTCCTACCCAGCTGCATTCCTCAGGACTTCACAATTCTCCTCTTTTAGCACTTTTTAAAAAATGTGCTGTTTCCCCTCATTAGATTGTGAGTTCCTTGAAGGCAGGAACTGTCTTTTGCCTTTAGCAGAGCTTACCACAGTTCCTGGCATCTAGTAGGCATTTAATATGGGAAAGGAAAATGGCAAACCAAAGATACCGATCTTTGTCAAGAAAATTCTGAAGGGGATCATGTAGAGTGGGGTGTAATTGGAACAATTGAACAACAAAACATTTAATAAATGTCTGTTGATTAACTTCTTATCTTCTCTTTTTTTCCCCCCGAAAAGACTTAGGATGTACTCCCCTTTGCTGTTTCCCTCCTGAATGTAGCTCTTGAGTTGGTGATAAAAGACAGTTTGAGGTATATGTACCTCCAGTTCAACCCCCTAGTGACAAGCCTCAGTGATAGATATACAATCTGTAGTTGGTTCCTACTTAAAACCATTTCAATTTGGTAGTCTGGCATGGGTCGAGCAGAAGCCAGGATTGATGTTTGAGTTAAATTAATGCTCATGCTCACTCTCTAATCAGTGGAAATGGAATTCTGACCTATAGACAGTAGCAGTTCAACACATTTGCCATAGTTTTTCTAGTAGTGGTAATGGATTTTCCTTGATTCATCCTGTCTCATTCTTTCCCAATGATTTTCTTTGGATAAGTAGCTGGCACTAAAGCTCTTTCTGTGCCTATGTCAGTGCTGACCATGTGGAATCAGTACCAGAATCCAGCTAGGGACCTTGACCCAGTCAGCACCAATTTAATGGTGCTCAGCTAGTAAGGAATACTTTGTACTAAATGTAGAAATAGCACTAATTCCAAAGGTTTAATCAATGCTTTTCTAAAAGAAGAATTATTTTTATTCCATTCAGAATATTTCAAGAACTCTCACTGAAATCTTGGACAGCTTATGGGTGGAAATCACTTCTGACCACCTCAAAAGCTGAGGTTCATTATTATTTTTTTTAAAGTCTATTTTAACCAAAGGAAATCCTGTTACAGCCCCAGTAAAGCTGGCAACAACCCTGGACGTGCAGTCCTCTCAGGACTGCTGTGAGGATACAGGCTCTCTTTAATCTCAGAATAAAAATATTTGATGTTTACAAGGTGTATTAGTGTAATTGGAATGTGTCTGCCTGTCTGCCTGCCTTCCTCCCATAGTGGGACATCCTAATTAAAGAGCATCTTGTTCATGTGGCTGCCTGTTTAGGCCTCTACAACCTCCCACAAAGCAGTTGTTGTGGGACCCTTCCCCTGCTCTTCTGAGAAGCTTGAATAGAGCAGACACTTTTGGAGTCAAAGCAGAGGGGTTTCCAGACTATGTTTTTTGTAAGTTCTTGGGAGAACTGGTGGGGAGAGGGAGGAAGAATAGGAATAGGGCAAATACAATATGTAAATTGTACAATGCACAATATGGGAGTGCAGGTAGGTGCTAGGATTGTCCTCCCTTAAATATTTTGTTTCTGGGACAATGAGGAATAGGAAAATATCCTATTCACTAAGGTTTGTGGAATCATCTTCAGCTTTCTACTCTTCCCTACCTCACATGTCCAATTAGTTACTAAGTTGTCAATTCCCACTCTATGATGTAAGTCATTTCTAACTCCTCTCAACTCACAAAGTTACCATCCAGATTCAAACCCTTATTGCTGCTTTCCTGAACTGTTGTAATAGCTTTCTAATTGGTTTTGCTACTTCAATACTACTACAATATCCTCCATTTAGCTGCCAAAGTGTTTTTCTTTGCTTTTCCTTGAATCCTTGATTTTTTGATTCCTTCCTTGATCTCCTTCCTTCCTTCCTTCCTTCTTTGACCTCCTTCCTTCCTTCCTGCAACTGGGGTAAAGTGAATTGTCTAGGGTCACACAACTAGGAAGTGTTAAGTGTCTGAGATCAGATTTGAAATAGGTCCTCCTGACTCCAGGGCTGGCACTCTATCTACTGTACCATCTAACTGCCTCCAAAATGATTTTCTTAAAGCATAAATTGGACCATATCACCTGTTTCCTTAAAAAATTACAGTGATTCCCAATTATTTCTAGGATCAAACATGAAATCCTCTTTTTGGTATTTAAAGTCCTTGACAACTTGGCTCCAATTTCCCTTTCAAGCTTTTTTTTTCTTTTTCTTTCTTTCTTTTCTTTTTCTTTTTCTTTTTCTTTTTCTTTTTCTTTTTCTTTTTCTTTTTTTTTTACAAATTATCTTCCTTTCTGTATTTTTGAAACTGATCTTGATGTTCCTCACACATAAATCTCAATTTCTCATCTCTGTGCCTTTGTATAGATTGTCCCCCAGAACTGCAATGTACTCCCATTTCACCTTCACTTCATAGAATTACTTGTTTCCTTCAAAACTCTTCTGGGATGCAATCTATTATAGAAAATCTTTTCCTTGCTAACACTTTCCCTATATTTGTCTTTCCTCAAAGAATATAAGATTTATAAGAGCAACAACTGCTGCTTGGTTTTGTGTCTCTAGTACCTGGCATATAGTAAGTGTTTAATATATGTTGTTGATTGATATCAGATCAATTTTAAAAAAAATAGTCAATAAACAAAAGCACAATGGGATTTTATACTCTTTTCATCATTTAATCAATAATGATAATGCAAAGAAAAAATCTACTGTAGAATAATATTTGTGAAAATCTGACTATTTACTTCTTATATCTTTGTCAAGAATGTCTTAAATAGGTATGTAGATTATTATAATAAAATATTGTAGAGATAGAATAGTATATTCATTGGTAGTAACTGATATTCTCTTATTCAACTTTTAATAATAGGGTAATCATACCTGAAAAAAATTTTTATAGCCTTTGATAGCCTCCCCTTTTTAGATACTTTGAAAACCTGTCATTGAAAGATAAAAAGAGTTTATTATGGAAAGCTTTATAGAGCTTTTGCATGTCTTCTTTCTTGTATCTTCCTTAAATGCCCATATAATTTATCTGACCTCCATAAATTTTTTCCTTTTCCTTCACTGTTTCTTGCTGGTTTATGAATTAATACTATTCATGATCTTCTATTATTTTTCTCTGTTTTCCAAAGTTTAGTTTCTAAACTATCATAGTTATTATTTCTATCCATTTAGAAAGGAAATCAAATATTTGCTGAATCATGATGATAATGATGATAGTATTATGTATGTGTATGAATGTAATCATTATAATGATAGTTAAATTAAAATTGGTTTAACTTTCTTAGAAAATGTCACCTATAACTATTCTTTACTCCATTTCCCATTTTAGAAGGATCAACAGTTTACTTAAATAGATCATGTTGGAGTTTCTTCAGTTTTATTTTTTCTTTTTAAATATTTTAATTTTTAATTTTTAAAATTTATATTTTTCTTCTAGTATGATATTGATTTTGATCTTTGCTCCAAGAAGGCCCCTCTGTGGTTATCTATAGCACCAAGGTCCTGATTTGTCCCTGGCCAGGCACCCTCCATAGTGCCCCCAAATCTTACTCATACATAGCTGCCTGATACCACAAGATAATTCTATCTAAAGATGAACCTGTAAAATATCCTACTTAAATTTATTCTTCAATGCTTAAGATACTTCCTCCCTTATACTCACCCATCCTAGTGTTCTGAAATCCTAGTTGCCATCGTCCAAAGTCATTCCTAATTCCCCACTGACTACTGCCTTAATTTGACTACCCCCCCCATCATAAGCCTCCTAACCTCCCACTCAGAAGCTACCAATTAATAGATGACACCAGTTCTCCAGGACTAGTTGCATTTTAATTCATATTCCCTGATTCATTGACTGTGATTAAGGAGATGGATTCTTCATTATCTTCTTTTGCTGCTTTTGCATTTCATTTCTTTGTATAACTGTTACCCCTCAGAAATTCATTCAAAATATATTTATTATCCTGTGCAGACAACACTGCAGAACTCCAGGACATTCTTCTACCTTTCTCAAAGACCTGAATCAGAGTCTTTTCCCCCTTCCCAACTCTTGTTCTTCAACAACTTCAACAAACATGCTGATACTCTCTCAAATGCCCTAATATCTCAATTCCTCATCTTTCTTATTTCCCTGGATCTACTTTTTTCTTTTTATTATATTTATCTTTCTTAACAAATATCCCAGTTACAATTTTATCTGATGGATGGAGGGGGATGGGGAATAAGGGGGAAATAAGTCCACCATAGAATGTTGCAAAGTCTGACACTTCCAGTATAGGAACTCCCAGCTAGCAAAGACCTTTTATCAAAGCAGGTCTGTCATTGTTCTATAATTTATGGTTTTAGGGAACTGCCCTGGGGTATTGAGAGTTTAAATGATTCGCTGAGGGTCATAGAGTGGAATTACTGTTCCACTGTACCATAGTTATACTCAGAGACGATCAGACTCTTGATGTTGCTATTACTCACAAATGTATCACTTCCATGTTCGTGAACTCTGAAATTCCTTTATTTATTTGTAATCTATTGTCATTGTATCTCTACTTCTGCCTTGCAACTTTAAACTTTGTTCTTAATCCTAATGGAGACTGTATAATCTCTCAGTTCTTTTTCAGGGCATCCCTTCTGCACTGACTACAATTTTTTCCCTTTCCCATCTTGACATGTTGATGAACTAGGTCAACTCTACACTGTTTTTATATATGCACCAAGTGGGGTAGCATCTAAATTCTTAAAAGAGAAACTAAGAGAGCTGCAAGAAGAAATAGACAGTAAACTATAATAGTGGGAGATCTTAACCTTGCACTCTCAGAATTAGATAAATCAAACCACAAAATAAATAAGAAAGAAGTCAAAGAGGTAAATAGAATACTAGAAAAGTTAGATATGATAGATCTCTGGAGAAAATGTAATGGAGACAGAAAGGAATACACTTTCTTTTCAGCAGTTCATGGAACCTATACAAAAATTGACCATATATTAGGACATAAAAACCTCAAACTCAAATGCAGTAAGGCAGAAATAGTAAATGCATCCTTTTCAGACCACGATGCAATGAAAATTACATTCAACAAAAAACCAGGGGGAAGTAGACCAAAAAATAATTGGAAACTAAATAATCTCATACTAAAGAATGATTGGGTGAAACAGCAAATCATAGACATAATTAATAACTTCACCCAAGAAAACGATAATAATGAGACATCATACCAAAATGTATGGGATGCAGCCAAAGCGGTAATAAGGGGAAATTTCATATCTCTAGAGGCCTATTTGTATAAAATAGAGAAAGAGAAGGTCAATGAATTGGGTTTGCAATTAAAAATGCTAGAAAAGGAACAAATTAAAAACCCCCAGTCAAACACTAAACTTGAAATTCTAAAAATAAAAGGTGAGATCAATAAAATTGAAAGTAAAAAAAAAAAAACTATTGAATTGATTAATAAAACTAAGAGTTGGTTCTATGAAAAAACCAACAAAATAGACAAACCCTTAGTAAATCTGATTTAAAAAAGGAAAGAGGAAAATCAAATTGTTAGTTTTAAAAATGAAAAGGGAGAACTCACCACTAACGAAGAGGAAATTAGAGCAATAATTAGGAGTTACTTTGTCCAACTTTATGCCAATAAATTCGACAACTTAAATGAAATAGAAAAATACCTCCAAAAATATAGCTTGCCCAAACTAACAGAGGAAGAAGTAAATATCCTAAACAGTCCCATCTCAGAAAAAGAAATAGAACAAACTATCAATCAACTCCCTAAGAAAAAATCCCCAGGACCAGATGGATTTACATGTGAATTCTACCAAACATTTAAAGAACAATTAACTCCAATGTTATATAAACTATTTGAAAAAATAGGGATTGAAGGAGTCCTACCAAACTCCTTTTATGACACAGACATGGTACTGATACCTAAACCAGGTAGGCTGAAAACAGAGAAAGAAAATTATAGACCAATCTCCCTAATGAATATTGATGCTAAAATCTTAAATAAAATATTAGCAAAAAGATTACAGAAAATCGTCACCAGGATAATACACTATGACCAAGTAGGATTTATACCAGGAATGCAGGGCTGGTTCAATATTAGGAAAACTATTAGCATAATTGACTATATCAATAACCAAACAAACAAAAACCACATGATCATCTCAATAGATGCAGAAAAAGCATTTGATAAAATCCAACATCCATTCCTAATAAAAACACTTGAGAGCATAGGAATAAATGGACTTTTCCTTAAAATAGTCAGGAGCATATATTTAAAACCATCAGTAAGCATCATATGCAATGGGGAAAAACTGGAACCTTTCCCAGTAAGATCTGGAGTGAAGCAAGGTTGCCCACTATCACCATTATTATTTAATATAGTATTAGAAACACTAGCCTCGGCAATAAGAGTCGAGAAAGATATTAAAGGAATTAGAGTAGGCAATGAGGAAACCAAACTATCACTCTTTGCAGATGATATGATGGTATACCTAGAGAACCCCAGAGATTCTACTAAAAAGCTATTGGAAATAATTCATAATTTTAGCAAAGTAGCTGGCTACAAAATAAATCCCCATAAATCCTCAGCATTTTTATACATCTCCAACAAAACCCAACAGCAAGAGATACAAAGAGAAATTCCATTCAGAATAACTGTTGATACCATAAAATATTTGGGAATCTATCTACCAAAAGAAAGTCAGGAATTATATGAGCAAAATTATAAAAAAGTCTCCACACAAATAAAGTCAGACTTAAATAATTGGAAAAATATTAAGTGCTCTTGGATTGGCCGAGCGAACATAA
This sequence comes from Antechinus flavipes, assembly GCF_016432865.1. Lineage (NCBI taxonomy): Eukaryota > Metazoa > Chordata > Mammalia > Dasyuromorphia > Dasyuridae > Antechinus > Antechinus flavipes. The sequence goes on along the minus strand of NC_067401.1, from coordinate 282,943,436 downwards.
TAAAGATGACAATACTCCCTAAACTAATCTATTTATTTAGTGCTATACCAATCAGACTTCCAAGAAAATATTTTATTGATCTAGAAAAAATAACAACAAAATTCATATGGAACAATAAAAAGTCGAGAATCTCAAGGGAATTAATGAAAAAAAAATCAAATGAAGGTGGCCTAGCTGTACTTGATCTAAAATTATATTATAAAGCAGCAGTCACCAAAACCATTTGGTATTGGCTAAGAAATAGATTAGTGGATCAGTGGAAAAGGCTAGGTTCACAAGACAAAATAGTCAACTATAGCAATCTAGTGTTTGACAAACCCAAAGCCCCTAACTTCTGGGAAAAGAATTCATTATTTGATAAAAACTGCTGGGATAATTGGAAATTAGTATGGCAGAAACTAGGCATGGACCCACACTTAACACCATATACCAAGATAAGATCAAAATGGGTCTATGACCTAGGCATAAAGAACGAGATTATAAATAAATTAGAGGAACATAGAATAGTTTATCTCTCAGACTTGTGGAGGAGAAAGAAATTTGTGACCAAAGATGAACTAGAGACCATTACTGATCACAAAATAGAAAATTTTGATTACATCAAATTAAAAAGCCTTTGTACAAATAAAACTAATGCAAACAAGATTAGAAGGGAAGCAACAAACTGGGAAAACATTTTCACAGTTAAAGGTTCTGATAAAGGCCTCATTTCCAAAATATATAGAGAACTGACTCAAATTTATAAGAAATCAAGCCATTCTCCAATTGATAAATGGTCAAAGGATATGAACAGACAATTTTCAGAGGATGAGATTGAAACTATTACCACTCATATGAAAGAGTGTTCCAAATCATTATTGATCAGAGAAATGCAAATTAAGACAACTCTGAGATACCACTACACACCTGTCAGATTGGCTAAGATGACAGGAAAAAATAATGATGAATGTTGGAGGGGATGCGGGAAAACTGGGACACTAATGCATTGTTGGTGGAGTTGTGAACGAATCCAACCATTCTGGAGAGCAATCTGGAATTATGCCCAAAAAATTATCAAATTGTGCATACCCTTTGATCCAGCAGTGTTTCTATTGGGCTTATATCCCAAAGAAATACTAAAGAAGGGAAAGGGACCTGTATGTGCCAAAATGTTTGTAGCAGCCCTGTTTGTAGTGGCTAGAAACTGGAAAATGAATGGATGCCCATCAATTGGAGAATGGCTGGGTAAATTGTGGTATATGAATGTTATGGAATATTATTGTTCTGTAAGAAATGACCAGCAGGATGAATACAGAGAGGACTGGCGAGACTTACATGAACTGATGCTAAGTGAAATGAGCAGAACCAGAAGATCATTATACACTTCGACAACGATATTGTATGAGGACATATTTTGATGGAAGTGGATTTCTTTGACAAAGAGACCTGAGTTTCAATTGATAAATGACGGACAAAAGCAGCTACACCCAAAGAAAGAACACTGGGAAACGAATGTAAACTATCTGCATTTTTGTTTTTCTTCCCGGGTTATTTATACCTTCTGAATCCAATTCTCCCTATGCAACAAGAGAACTGTTCGGTTCTGTAAACATATATTGTATCTAGGATATACTGCAACATATCCAACATATAAAGGACTGCTTGCCATCTAGGGGAGGGGATGGAGGGAGGGAGGGAAAAAAAATCGGAACAGAAACGAGTGTCAATATAAAGTAATTATTAAATTAAAAAAAAAAAACTCTTTACACTGTTTTTTCCTTAGAGTCCCTTACTCCTTTATCCTAACGAAGATCTTGCCTTACCAAATCTCACCCTGAATTCCACTTACTACTGCCTTTATCTCCTATTTACATTCTGCTGTAAGAAGTTAAAGAAAATCACAAAACTATGCAGACTGACTGGGTTCACTACACCAGATTTGGAAAGGCATCATCTCTTTCTGGCTACTGGTTGCTTCCCTATTGCCATAAATATGTCCATGTCTTCCTCAAAACTCTTACTTGATCAAACTCAATATGTTCAAATTGAAATCATTATCTTTCACCCCAATCCCTCTTCTCTTCTTTTTATTCTTTTTTGTAAGAACTTCATTTAAACTTTTATTTTCATTAGTAATCTTTACTAGTAATATGTATCTATAAGTATCTTTTTTTGCATCATCCTTCTCTTCTAGTATTATGTTGTCTCTTTAAAAAAAATTACTTCTCCCCAATTTCTAATAAAAACAAAATTTCACATTCATTTAAAATTTTTTTGAGATCCAAATTCTTTTCCTCCCTTTTTCCCCTCCCATCTTCCAAGATTATAAACAATCTGATATAGGTTATCCATGTGCAATCATATAAAACATTTCCATACTAATCATTTTGTAAGAGAATCTCTACTCTTCTTAACTTCCCTGTTATTGTTGAAGATACCATTATCCTTCCAGTCGTCTAGATTTTCAACATAGATGTCTTCCTCAATTTCTCACTCTATTTTATGCCCCATCTCAAATCGCTGTCAAATCCTGTCATTTTGTTCTTTCTATAATCTTTCACTTTACAGATTAGGAAATTGAGACTTAGAGTAGTTAAATGATTAGTACAAAGTCACACAAGTAGTATATGGCATGGGAACTCCAAAGCCATCATTCTTTCTACGCCACACAGTTTTTTTTTTTTAACTCATCTCTCAGGTTAATCTTGGACATCATAATTACAGTGTTCATTTTCAATTGATTGCTTTAAAAAATCATTTATTGGTTTAAGCCATTTTCTTAAAAAAACAAAAACAAAAAGAAACAAACTTAAAACACTACTTTTTTGGGAAGAACTACCTTAACTCCATCTGACTTTGTACCCCTCACTTCAACCTATAATATAATAATTTGCATTTCTTGGTATAGTGCTTTCTAAAAATATTTATTATGTCATTGTTTCTGCCATCACCTTAATTAGATTTTGAGCTTGTTGATATCTCTCTCCTTTTTTTTTTATTGATGCCATGTCCTCTATTTGGTTCCCTCCTCAAGTCATATCAAGTGAAATATAATGCATAATATATCTTAGTTTTCAATAAACATTGTTTATTGAATCAGACTGACTTAGGCAAGAAGCCCTTTATAATACTAAACTGCGGCGTGTCTCAGTGTGTAGCTCTTAGACAAGCAGAAAATGCAGGGATAATGTATCTTCACTATTAAAAATTTCCCATAAGTTAAAAAAAAAGAAGGAAAAATCATTAACCAGACAGAATAAAACCATGCAATTGATTGCCCAACATCTAAGTATGCTTATGGCATTTGTGGCTATAGACATGTGATCCTCTTTCTTATTTAGTATTAGTTTCTATTCCTTAAAAATATGTATTTCTCAAGGTAGTATTATCATTATTTGTTACCATTTTGATGTTTGGGACATGATCAGGGAAAAACTGTAAACTTTCCATAAACAAGATTAGATGAAAATGAGTGTTCAAATATACTATATAATATTTAAACATTCCCAAATAAGGATTTATTTAACTTTTCCCCCCTGCATAATCATTCTGATTTTTCTGACACTTCCCTTTAGAAGCTACTTAATTTGAAAATATTACACCATCATCTTCGTGTTCTCTGCAAAATTGTTCTTTGCATGCAAACATCCTTTGATGTCAACAGGAGCTTGGGAACTCTGGGTAGGCTGTTAATAAGCAGGGATGGGTGGCAGCTAAGAATAAATGGAGTTGGGCAAAACTTGGAATATTCTAGTTTTCTAATTAAAATTGCCCCTTGTGTTTTGTGAAAAGTTGACTTGTTTTCTTTGTGGTCAGGAAAAGGGATAGATATGGATCTTAGGAGGATAAAAAACTTTTCTCTCAAATTTGACCAAGGGCTTCCTAAAGATTGGATAAAGGGGGAAAATGGGACACTTAAATTTAAAAAACTATTGAATTCTGACCTAGATTTAGTGGTACTGTCATATTCTACTAGCTGAAGCAATTAAATGGCATGGTACATAAGAATCAAATCTCTCCTCCAGTACTTAGCTGTGTAATCTTGGGCAAGTCATTCAATCTTTCTCATCTCATGAATGAAACCACTTATTATAATATATAGTATAGTAGTATTATAATACTAATAGCCCCTCCCTTTCAGGATTATTGTGGAGAGTAAAACATAGATAATATTTGTTAGATACTTTGCAAATGTTAAAGTGTTATATAGATGCCATAATGATGATGATTACAAACGAAGGAAAGATTCCATGAAGCCTCTTTTCTCTGTTTAAAATTTTTTTTAAAAATTCCCCCCCCCTTATATGTAGAAATAATTTTTAACATTCATTATCTTTTTTAAGTTTTGAGTTTCAAATTTTATCTTTCCTTCATCCCAAGACAGTAAACAATTTGCTATGTTATATGCATGCAGTTTGTACAAGAAAACTTAAACAGAAAAGAAGGAAGGAAGAAGAAAAAGTGAAAAATAGTATGCTTTGGTTTGTATTCATATGTTATCATTTTTTTCTCTGCAGGTAGATAATATTTTTCATAAGTCCTTCGGGAATTGTCTTAGATCACTGTGTTGCAGAGCATAGGTAAGTCATTCACAATTGTTTATCATATATTTCTGTCACTATATACTACTTTCTCCTGGTTTTGCTCATTTCACTCTGCATCAGTTAATGTAAGTCTGTGCAGGTTTTTATGAAATCATCCTACTTGTTATTTCTTATAGCACAGTAATATTCCATTACAATCATAAGCCACAACTTGTTCAGCCATTCCCCACCCCTTTCTTATGTTTTTTCATCAGTTCTTCATAAGATTATAGGTCCAGATCTGAAAAATATCTCAGAAGCCATATTGTTCAATTCCCTTGTCTTTTAGATGAAGAACATAAGACCTGAAGAAATTAAATAGCTTGCTCAAAGATCCATAGATATTAAGTGTCAAGAATCAACTTGAATCTAGATCCTTTAACTCCAGAACCTATGCGAGAAGAAAGAATATGCATTCATGATTAGGTATATCTTTATCCTTATACCTATTTGGTATCATTTCAATATTTCAAAAGACCTATAATTTCATCCTTATGGGAGGTCCCTCAACTGATACCATTGGAAATATGTCCATACATTTTTATTGGCACTCTTAAGGGAAAAAAAGGAAAAAAGGAAAAGAAAAAAAAGCCATCATCTGGAGCTTAACTTCCTTGTAATAATCTTAATGAACTCTGTCAGAAACCTACCTTTTAAAAATCCATCAACTTCTGATGATAACATTATGACTAAGAATAAAAAATCACTATGATCTCAGAAGAATCATAATTGTAACAAGGGCTAACAGATAAATAAACTTCATTGCTGTACTGGTAACTCTAAAGAGTAAAAGAATTAGAAGATGACCCTCATTACAATAAGAAGATCTTCTATGGAAGACTAAGAAAGACATAAATAAAAACAATGACAATAGTAGCTGGACATTTATATAAGGCTTTAAGGTTTGTAATGTACAAGAGAGACAAAGATAGAGACTGAGACAGAGAGATAGAGACACACACAGAAAGAGGGGGGAAGCAGCCAGCCAAACAGAGATAGACAGACAGACAGACACAGAAACTCACATAGTTGGCAAGTATCAGAAATGGGCTTCAAAACTTGGCTTACCACTCTCATTCAATTAGGTGAAGAAGTAGACATATCACTGAACCTGGAGTCAGGAAGTCCTGAATTCAAATCTATCTGTTAACACTTGTTAATTGTGTGACTGTGGACAAATCACTTAACCACTGAAAGCCTCAGTTTCTGCCTTTGTAAAATGGGGACAATAATAGTGCCTCCCTCTCAGTGTTATTATGAAGGTAAAATGAGAAAATATTTGTAAAGTGTTTTGCAAACTTTAAAGTGTTAACAATTCCTATTTAAAAGGAAAATATTCCCATCAAAATTTTCAGAGGAATAAGTGAATAATGAATATGTATATTCAGTTGTTTCAGTCATATCCAATTTTCCATGATTCCATTTGGAGTTTTCTTGGCAAAGATATTGGAGTGGTTTGCCATTTCCTTCTCCAGTTCATTTTTACAGATGAAGAAACTGAGGCAAGCAGAATGAAGTGACTTGTCTGTCTGAAGCTGAATTTGAATACATGTCTTTCTTCCTGATTTCAGGTCCAGCACTCTATCCACTGTATCATAAAAGTAAGTTAATTTTGGACTTCATGGATGATTTCCTTTGGAATTAGCCATTATAATCTATATACACCACATGCATCTTTTATACTCAAACTTCATTCTCTTTGAGGATGAATATATATTTTCATTAATAATGGAAGGTGGATTTAGAAAAACTCAGATCAATGATTTTATCTTTGTGGATAGCTTCTAGTTGAGGGCTCCCTCTAATGATACAAATCTGCAATTTATTTGTAATTTATAATTTTAAGAGTTTACTGGGGTCCTGAGATGTTAAATGACTAGCCCATGGTCACTCAATTAGTATATATATTAGAGGCAAGATTTCCTCATTTTGGGTCTTCCTGACCCCATAGCTGGCTTTCTACCCTCTATGTAAAAATGCATCTCTAGTATTATAAGAAAAATATTAATACTATTTGTGTATTTGCTTCAAGGATTATAATGTGCTTTAACTAATCTTCCTCAATTGTTCTTCACCACAACAATGATCCTCATTTTACACATGGGGAAACTGAGGCTCAGAGGTCTTAAGTAGCTTATTCAAAATCATGAAGCAAGATACATCAGAGCCAAGAATTGGACCCAGTTATACTGTTTTCAAGGCCAGTGCTCTTGATATTATACCAGGCTACGTCCTTCAAAAGTCTGAGTACTTTCAAGAGCTTGAGTATCTTTTTAATTAGAGCATCTGTGTGTACTCAATATGTTATTTATGTGAATGTTATTGCTAATACTGATGCTATTTTGTTTCATCATTTGAATAAGTGCACAAGAAAATAAAAATGGATTCAGTTCTATTACATTCAAAAAGCATCTACTGAGCATCTGTAGTGCAAGGCATGGTATTTGGGAATGATGAACCCTGAGTTTGGCCTTTGGTGGTTCCATACTGAAAAGGCTTACTGTATTCAGGCAATATTTTTATTGACTCCTGATTAGGAAAAAGCTCATATTTAAATATCAAAAAGAATACTGAAAAGGAAAGTGATTCTTTAGTGTTCTCTTCCTTTCTAATTGTGGATTGTTTCCAGATTATTTGGAATCCACTTCCTGTGAGGAACTAAGGGATATTGGTTTATCATATCTCACACTTGGATGTCCAGATGGCCACGAATATATGACATCTAAAGCATATGTTTTGTCTGAGCAAGCCTGACTGTGGGTTCTGAGCTATTTCTTTTGCATTTATTCTTTCCTGATCTTAGACGAATAAGTGTCTATCCCACAATAGACATGTCTAGCCTTGTAGGAGGCAGTCTTGTAAATTTGGTTTTCAGGTGGCATTGTGAGTTGGAGAGGTCCATAGGTACTAGGTCTTTTTGGTTAGAGTCGACTGGCACCAAGAGGTGTACATTCTAGCCACCATTCCACCATGCTTGGATAAAACAACCATCCGCAAAAGAATGGATCCAAGTCTGGCCTATTTTATCAGAAGACATGTACTGGAAGTTGTTTAGATAGGAAATTTGAGGAGGAAAAGAGAGTTAATGGCATGTTGAGTGGGAATCAGGCAAGACTTTAGAAAGGAGGTTGCATTTGAGACTGAATCTTCTGGGTAGATGGAAGATACTGGGAGATAAAGGGATATTTTAGAGGCAAGGCAGACAACTCATGGTGGGAGGTGGAATGTCAAACTAGAGGGACAGGTAGTCAAGATTGGTTGGAATGTGGTTAAGGTAAGTATTGTGGGAAAAGATTGGGAAGGGAGATTGGAATATACTTGTTGAAAGTCTTAAAAACCAAACTGAGGATTAATCCCTGTGACAATAGAGAACCTCTATTATAGCAACACACAACAAGTAATAGAAGGAGTATATGGTTAATGTTAAATTTTGTGCTACAAATGATAGTTGCAACAGGAGTTTAGAAAAGAGGATGATCAGCAAGAATGAAATAGTCAGGGATTTCAAAAAATAAAAGGAAGTTGGAAGGGCATTTGAGAAAATACCAGATAACACAAGCCAAGGCCCAGAAGTAGGAAGAAGTAGGGTATATTTTGTATTTGTGGAACAAGGAGAAGACTGGCTTGAATCTAAAGAGATTGTGTTTTCCAACCAAATTCAAATTTGCATCATTTATTCATTTGTAGAAAAACAAGCAACTTGTTTGACTTTAGAAAGTTTTATAAATGTTTTCATGACTTCTCACTCATTTGCCCTAAACATCTTCATTTCATCATTTATGCCTGTAGTATGTCTATTCCTAAACACAACTGACTGAGATTCTTCTGGAAAGTAATCTTAATTTTTCTAAATTGGTCGTCTTATTGATGGTGAACAATTAGACAGTGCAATTTCTCATGTAATTTAATAATGTAATCATTATCAAAGCAGTATTATAAAAGAATAACAATTAGTTCTATGTTTAAAAATTTCCCTGTCATATTAACAAAAATCAGAGTGACCTAAAATTCATTGCCTCTTTCAAGTAAGCCTTTTGATAGTAAAAGTACTCCCTCAAAAAAGTATGAGAAATGCAGAAGTTATAAAGGGAACTGGACAATTTATTTTTGGACTGTCAACCAGACACACTTTTCTTTGCTGGCTAAAGCCCTATCTAAACATTACTCTTTTAAATAAACTATTATAATAAGAAAGTCATTGTTTCCAAGTAATACAGGCAAAATGTCCTCAGATGTATCTCTCAGGTATTTAGGAAGCAACCTAAAATGAATCCTTCTTTATTTTGAAACAAAAAATTATCAGACAACATCAAGATAGCCTAAGGAGCTTCTGGCTTACTAGTTCAATTGGCATTTTAATCCTTATATATCAAAGAAACTCAATACCAGGACTGGGCTGTAATCCTCTCTGTCTCTCTGTCTGTCTCTGTCTCTGTCTCTGTCTCCGTCTCGTCTCTGTCTCTGTCTTTCTCTGTCTCTCTGTCTCTGCTTCTTTCTTTCTCTCTCTCTCTCTTTCTCTCTCTCTCTCTCTCTCTCTTCCTCTCTCTCTCTCTCTCTCTCTCGCATTAGAGAAGAAAGAACCTGTAATAATATAAAGTCTTTTTGTAAAATCTGTCCCTCCATACCCCCACTTTGATATCAAAGATCTAGCCTCCAAAAAGATCAAAACTAATTAAAGATATTGAGAGGGCAGCAGGGTAGTATAATGTTAAAATCTGGAGTCAGAAGCCATGGGTTTCAATCTTGGACTTTCATACTATCTCAGTGTAATCACTCATTCAACTCTGGTTACCTAGTGTTTCCCTCCTTTCTTCTCTACTCTATTTTTTTCACTGTCCTAAAAATGCTAATATTTCCCTGGGGTGGGAGTGGATTATCCCTGGAATCTAATTTGCATTTAGCCTTTGGGTTCTACAGCATGGGTTACTAGTCTCTGCCTAAATTTCAGATGTACTAGGATCCTAGATCCTCCTGGCATATGTACTCTTAAGATCCCAAACATATCTTTCTAAGGAACTATATTAGAATTTATATTCACTTTCACATACAAATAAATACACGCACTACATAGCACATTTTCCACAGTTATGATAACTAACCATTTATCTTTTTCCCCCTCAATAAGTATTTTATTTTTTCCAAATACATGGAAAGATAGTTTTCAACATTCATTTTTGTAAGCTTTGTGTTCGGAATTTTTTTCCATCCCTCTCTTATGTCCTCAAGTAAACACATAGGTTAAACATGTGCAATTTTAAAAAAACATTTTCATATTGTCATGTTCTTCAAGATAAATCAGACCAAAAGGGGAAAATCCACAAGAAAGAAAAAGCAAACAAACAAAAATTTGAAAATAGTATGCTTCCATCTGCATTTAGTCTTCCCTAGTTTTCTTTCTGCATGCAGATAGCATTTTTTTTATCCCAAATCTACTGAAATTGTCTTGAATCACCACATTGCTAAGAAGAGCCAAGTCTACCACAGTTGATCATCTCATAAGCTTGCTTTTACAATGTTGTACAATGTTGTGTTTAACCGCTTGTTTTAACCGTTGACTCCTACTTAACCTTGGGCTTGCTTTTGACAATTGCTTAGCTCAAGCACTGTCTCTGTCCTTCTGACTTTCATTCTGAATATACTCCATCACAGACACTAGGAACCAGCTCCCAATAATGTCTCTTCTATAGATTACCAGCATCAGAAGAACGTCTTACCAGCATCAGAAGAACATCCTGAGGTTTTCTTCTCTGTCATATTGCAGAAGGTAATCAATCTGTATGGACCGATTCAAGGCCTTTTCAACCTGGACAGGTCTCTAAACCTAACTTGGTTTTAGTTTCCTAACCTGTAAAGTTAAAAATTATGTATACACATTTTTTTTTGATCACTGAAATCTTTTCAAGTTCTAAATATTGTGATTCTAAGAAAGGGAAGCTAGCTTTTTGCTGTTATTTCATATACCTCAGGCAAAGCACTTAGCTTCTTAGGGACTCAATTTCCTTTTTTCTAATCCCATAAAAATTCTATCCTCACTTTCTGAAGGACTGTCTCTAAGAAGGAAATTTTACCTAGTTATATAAGACCCTTTATCACTATTTGTATGGTTTAGAACCTGAATGTATCTCTCCTTCTCTTCTTGATCTTTGTTTAAAAAACATGGCTCTCCTCTATTTCTGATCCCATTTCCTATATGCTATGTCTATGTCCCCCCCCCCCCCCCATATCCTCCTCTTTGTGTTTCTTAACCCGAGCCTGCTTCCTTGTAATTATTCTGCTTTGATAAATGATATCTTTTGGCTGACTTTTGAGAATGACTTATGGGACAGTCTAAGCAGTTGGAAGAGAACAGGTTAAAAAGGATGCCTTCAGAGACATATGTAAATGCCAGAAGCATTTAAAAGCAGTTTTCTCCTGGGTATGGGAGTGGGGAAGAGATATAGGTATTGGGTCCTCTTTTCAATTGTGTATTGACCTTCATTCTTCACTTTCAATCTTTGCTCAGATATTTATAGAGGCCTGTTCATGACTGCAATATTTTAATCCTAGGTATTCTACTTTTTTTTTGTCTCTGAAAAATGGAGCATTAGCTCTACAACTTGCTCTGAAGGATAAGTGGACTACAAATTGTAGTCTATATTAGTCTAGGAATCATATGTCTGCTAAAAACCAGGTAGTTTTGAGTCTAAAAAAGAAAATTTTAAAAAAGGAATCATTAAGTTACTAGAATTCTTTCTTGAGGGTCTTCCTGTGAAAGTAGGATTATGACTTTTGTCTTTTTCTGTACTCTCAGATTCTTCTCTCATGAAAGTAAAGGGGAAGCCGGCTTGGTACTGAGATCATTTCTAATTGGCTCATCAGGATGGAACTTGATTAAACCCTATTTGGCTGACCCACTCTCCAGTTGACAGAGTAAAAACTTAATTTTGTTCCAACAAAAATCTCATGCCTTTCTGGGAGTCCAACTAGATTAAGAAACAGGAAGCAACACATCCAGACTAACTAAATGACCAAGTGATAGGTTTATGCTTTCTTCTGATAGTTTTTTAAGTATTCAGAGCTAGTAGAAAAGAATTCACTTAATTAATTGATTCAGCAAACCTAACAAGGTAGGTAGAGAGTGTTCAATGCATGTTGCTAAGTGTCAGATCCTGCCAAGATTTGGTCCTAGTCCTCAAGGAGCTCCCAATCCAAAATGGGGAGAAAAGATGTACACAGAATATTATAAAAAAAAAAAAAAAAAGAAAATGAGGACAAAAAGCTAAAAGAGATCTTGATAAAATTCACAGTGCTTTGAATTCACAATTTGAGTCTTTGGGTTCCAATTCTGGTTCTGTCACTTATCCCTTGTGTGATTTCTGGCGAAATGTCCTTATCTGGATGTAAAGTAGCTTGTTGTTGCTCATATATACATATGGCAGAAATATGGTGAGGCAGGTGTAAACAATGATGTCACCTGTAGCATTAGTTTTATTCCTATATCTTTTTGTTTCCCTTTCATTTACATAGGAGACAGAAAGTATCTTAGGGCCAAGGAAGTAGGGCCTTCCAAACCCAAAGAACTGTGGGCAGTTTTCTGGTAAAACAGTTTCTAATCTGATCCCAACTGGGTTGTAGTTTAGCAATCAGAAATTAAGCAAAGACTTACAAGAAGTGTGTAGCTCTAAGTCAAAGTGAAGCTTCTGATCAGTATACTATCCTAACTGACCAGAAAGTTGGAGTTTGAAAAAAAAATCATAAGATCCTAGTTAGTGGGGAGTGTTACTATGTTTTAAGGTACTTTTCACCTGGAATGAAGGATCTCATCCTGGATAGGAAGAAGCTATTTATCTAAAGTTTGGAGAAATAGATAAAATTTGTTCTCTCTTCCAAATCTCCTTTTTAAAAATTTTGAATAATAGTCATTTTCTGATATCCATTCTTCCTCTCATTCCCCATTGAATCTTCTTTTAAAACTAAGAAACGTAATTAAGCAAAACTAACAAAGTGCTTATATCTAACAACATACACAGAATTCTGAAACCATAGTTCTCCACTTCTTCATTGCAAGGAAGGAGTTGTATTTCCTCACCTTTTCTCCAGGATTAATACTGGTAATTGCAACTAACAGGCCTCTTAGAGTTTTTTTCTTTAATATTTTGTAGTCATTATGGGATGGGTAAAATGGATAAAAAGCCACACTTGGAGTCAGGAAGACTTATCGCACTTACTGACTGTGGGTAATACTGGACAAATCATTTAATGTTTTTGTACCCTAGATAACTTGATAGTTATTGTTGATCTGCATTGGTAGTAGGGGATATACTTACCCAGAGTTCCCTCTATCACTGAAATCACAAGAAAAACTAAATGAAACTACAACCACCAACCAAAACTTATTGTATACATTATTTTCCTGGTTTTCTTTGAATCAGTTCACACAAGACTTACTTATCATTTTTTAAACTTCTACACATTTGTTCTTGCTTATAGTGTAATTAAGGATTCACTATTTAGCCATAACCAAAAGGAAGTTTGTTATTCAAATTACCCATGGGTGCTTTCAAAAAGAATCACAGGGAATGGATTATCTTGGTATCAACCAATATAGAGGTCAAAGGGAAATTTTCAATGACCTATAGAGAGTCAACTATATGTCTGTTTCTGCCAATGCTAAATAATGGCTATATATGCACACATTGCCGGTTGGCTTGTCTCCTAGAAAAGAAAGTGAAAGGAGAAAATATAACTCTTGTGTCAGAATGAACTTTCCTAACTAAGAACCTGACCTTTCTTAAAAAGCCCATGGAGGGATACTTGAAGAACTTAAGTTTCTGGCTCATTTTACTAACTCCCAAAATATTATTAGCACCCCCATAAGTACTCAAAATAAGGCATTAAACTTTCTTTACTCAGGAAAAAGAAAAAATGCATAACCTAGTCTCTAGACAAAACAAGGGGAAAAGAATAGTTATAAATAAGGGTACTAGAACAGCAAGTAGTAGTGGAAATGGGGCGAACCACACTGACTCCATCTTGTGACTCAGTTCTGGAGCTAGCTCAGTTCCTTTCTATTCAGTATGGGTCTAGTCCAATTTCTGTCTTGTGAGCAAACTTTATTCAATTATGGGAACCATGAGAAACCTTATTGCATTGTTTGAATCTAGCCCTGCATGGCTGGGAAGGTGGACCACCTCTACTTGCTGGTAGGTAGTACTTTACTAAGGACCCAGATAACGTTGACTAGAAACCCAGTCATGTCTGAAGATTGATGTAAGGAGTTTTTTCACATTTGTACATCTCAAGAAACCCATGTGTTTCATTTGAAAACTGGCCTCATATTGATCAGTTATTGTTTCCATGTTCTTTTGATTGAATACAAACACTTGGAGGAGTGGGACACCTCTTTTGCTGATTTCAGGGAATTGCATATTTCTTTTCTCCCTTACAAATTGGAAAGTCTTTAATTTTTCTAATTGGAAGTGAGATTACCCAATTTGTTACTCTAGTTAATTGCTTTCTTTTAAGTAATTGGTATTTATTTGATCAATTGTTTTTAATATATAAAAATCTGTCTCTTGTTTTTTTGAGTCTAGTGTCAAAACTTAGGATGGCTAATAATTTACAGGAGAAAACAACTCGATAAGAGAACTTATGGCCTTAGATGGCTCTGTATCAATTTATTAAGAATGGGCTACAGATCTGATAAACCAGAAAGCTTAAATCAAACAGTTAAATTCATCTTCAAAGGCAACACTGAGAGTTGGTAGAATGAAACTCATGACTGAAATATGGCTCCAGAAGGATACACTTTATATTAAAAAGGAACTGAAAAGATATAAAGGGATGGAATAGGTGAATTAGCACTGTATAATGAGAAGACATACAAGTGAGGAAATCTAGGAACTTTAGTGGGGAATCAATAATCAAGAACATTTGTATAAAGCTCAACTGAGAGAAAAATGAAAGTGATATTGTCATGGAAAGATGGTCCAGAATGGTTAGGTAATATAGTAGATAGAGCATTGGATCTGAAGTCAAGAATCCAGACCTCTAATATTTACTAGCTGTGTGCAAGTCACTTAAAAAAATCTATTTGCTTCAGTTTCCTTATCTGTAAAATAGAAATAACAACAGCACCTTCCAGGATTGTTGGGAGAATCAAACGATATTTGTCTTGCAAACTTTAAAGTACTATGTAAATGTTGATTTTTACTCCTCCTTCTTCTCCTCTTCCTCCTCCTTCTCCTCCTTTTCCTCCTCCTTCTCCTCCTCTTCCTTCTTCTCCTTCTCCTCCTCTTCCTCTTCCTCCTCCTCCTCCTCCTCTTTCTCCTCCTTCTCCTTCTTCTCTTCCTCCTTCTTCTCCTCTTCCTTTTTCTCCTTCTCCTCCTCTTCCTCCTCCTGTTTCTCTTCTTCTTACTGCTGCTGCTACTATTACTATTACTTCTACTACTACAATTTCAACAGGGTGAAATACATTAAGAACAGAGAACTCACAATGTGCATCTGATGTGAATACATCAGCCACTTAGATTTTTTAAAAGACATATATAATAGATGGAAAAAGGGCAGTTAATGGAGAATAAATGCAAATTTTGTAGAAGTGATCTTGATTCAATCAGTTAACTCATTCTTAACTCATTTATAGTTCTTAAAGTTAAATGTTTCACAGGGGTGATATGAGGGATTTTCTATAGTAGCCTGAAGAAATAGCTAAAGCTGACAATGAATTCAAATGATAACAGAGTGGAAGCAAGAGGAAGAATAAAGTGATAGTTCTTTTGCTTAGTGTGGGATCATAATGATAGGTGATGGAGAGAATTCTTAACTATTCAATTATTTTTTCCCATTTTTTTCTCTAAGGAGAATAATTTTTGAGACAGAATGTTAAATGTTAAAAGAGTATTGAAATCCAAGGTAAATGAGAAATTGTTAAGTAAGAACCTAGCTGCCATTAATTAATTTACTTCACCAGGCCTTAACAATGTATATTTCAGAATGCTGAAAGAATGGACAGATATGGTTACTTGCAACCAATTTTGTTCACTGAAAAGTTGTGGAAAATGGGAGAGGTACCCCAGATCTGAAGAGGCTAACTTCTTGTTTTTCAAAAAAAAAGAGGGGAGAGGATGAATTCCATATATTATAGGCTAGTGAAGTTGACTTCAATCTGTAAAAATAGTTCTAGAACATACAAGAGTGGTGATCTATGAGCATTTAGGAGGGGAAGTGGGCTTTGTTAATGATTACTTTAGGTTCATCAACAATAGGACATTCTAGGCTAACATCTTTTTTTTTTTTTTTTTTGATTGAGAATGCTGGAAACACAATATAACTTGAATTTAGTACAATCTTTAACAGAGTCTCTTCCAATTCTTAGGGAAAAGGTGGAAGAATATAGGCTAATTGATAGAAAATTCAGAAATGGTTGAATGACTGGATGCAAAGGGGGTCATTTAATGAGTCATATTGGAGAGACCTCTCTACTGGAGTGATCCAGGGAGATGTCTTTGCCCCTAAGATAAATTATACCAAAACTGAAGTCATTGCATTTAGTATGCTGTTTCTGCTGTTTCTCTTTCTCCTTCCCTGTTCCTATCCCTGTCCCTACCCTCCTCTCTGTGTCTCTCTACCTCTCTCTGTGTCTTTCTCTTTCTCTGTCTCTGTCTCTCTCTCTCTCTGTGTCTCTGTGTTTCTGTTTTTGTCTCTCTCTCTGTGTCTCTATCTCTCTCTGTTTCTCTGTCTCTGTCTCTGCCTCTGTGAGTGTTGTGTGTGTGTGTGTGTGTGTGTGTGTGTGTATGTGTTTCTCTCTCCTCTCAAAATCTAACACGATGCTTTACAGATGGTAGGCTTATAAATGTTTTTTGATTTCATCGAATTGAATTCCTATCAATAATTATGTGGTTAATGCTTGACTAGTCCACTCAGAGATAACAAAGAAGGGAAGGTCCTACTATTTATTAGGCTAAATAATTTGTGAATATTAAGTCATCTGATCCTTATAACAACCCTGGGAGATAGGTGCCATTATTATCCCCATTTTATAGTTGAGGAAACTGAGGTTGAGAGGGGTTCTGCAACTTTTCCAGTATTATATCTGAGGCCAAATTTAAACTCAGGAATTATTGATTCCAAGTCCAATGGTCCATCCATAACATCAACCTTGTTGGCTGGTGTGTGGGTTTGTGTACACTCGTGCACAATTGTGTGTATATGTGTAGACAGAGAAACTGAGGATGAGGAAATCTAGTTTCTAGCTTCTGTCACTGGCTTAGAATCACTTACCTGAGCATTTCTTTGGGTTTGTTTCCTCATTTATAAAATGGGGCGAGGGATTTGGATTTTTGTTGTTATAGTTAGATTTTCTTTTATGTCTGACTCTATGATCCTATTTGAGATTTTTTTTTGGCAAAGATCATGGAGCAGTTTGCCATTTTCTTTTCCAGCTCATTTTATAGATGAGAAAACTGAGGCAAACAGTTTCTTGCCCAGGATCCCACAGCCAGAAGTGTTGGATGCCACATTAGAACTCGGATCTTCCTGACTCTATCCAAGTTTGGATTAGATGATGTCTAAGGCTTCTTCTGACACTGAGGATCTGATTTCAGAGTCTTATGTGCTTAGAAAAGACAGCACAAAATAGAACACTTACCATTCAGGCCACTTCCTAATGTGTGGTGGATGAAGCTTTCTCTGGCTTTTTGCTTCAGTCTGATACCACAGTTCCCCTCACTAAAGTCTTTTCGCTCCAAATCAAAAGCAGTGTAACCACTCTTTGGGCATCTTCAGGCTTATTGGTTGAAATGCCCAGCAAAAATAAGAAGGAAGTTCACATATAATAGTACTTAAAAGTTTCAGACATGCTTTCCTCATGAAATTTCCATAAAGTTTGTTTCACAGTTATTATCACCTCCATTTTCCAGAAGAGATAATAGAAGCCCAGAAAGATTAAGACATTAAGAAAAGTCTAAGGATCAGGAAGTGTCAGAGCTGGGACTGAGCCCAGAAAGACAGAACTTTTGGAAAAGCTCCCCTTGAACTTCCTTGCTTCCACAAGGATGGATGGGCATAGGAATGCCAAAATTACTTTTACACTAGGGTAGCTCCCTAAGATACTCTAAAGTCATGGGCTTTATTGAGTGAAAACTGGGTATGTGGATAGAACTTTTCTCAGATGAATCCTGTTGGTGTTTCATCTGGAAGAAAATAGATATTAGCTAATTCTAGAGCCCTGAGAAACCCAGCTAAAACAAATAGAGACTACATGCATGGAATATGAAAGTTTCCAGAAAAGGGCAAAAGGAGTTGGTATTCCTAGGGTGCATAGAAAAGGCAGCTGGCACAAATGAATCTTCCAGATCTTAGAAAGGTCCATAGGATCTAGGTAGGCTTTGCTTTGTTAGTTTATTTGTTTTTGGACTGTCACAGCAATTCTCATGTGGCTGGTAATTGATTCTAAGACAGTTCCAAGAGAGAAGTTCCTTAAATGTTTTTAAACATAGGGCTGATTTTGAATTATAATTTTCATTTGAAGCATAAATCTTGGTATATTTGTAAAAGGAAAACAATATCAATTAGATTCATTATTTTATATTTAAGGATCATGTAAAATCCCTTAAAATATCTGATAAAAAAGAAAAGCAGTTTTCTAATGAGGGCTGCAATCCACATGCAGGACTTGTGTCTCAATTGGAAAGAATTTTGATTTTGTTGATTCAGGATCAAACTCATCACTGTGTGCCTTTGAATTTGGCCCCCATTCAAGCTAAAGCTCTGAGGCTTTTTGACATTAAGAAACAATGTGATGATGGATCCAAAGATGGAAAATTCTGTACAAGTAAGGGTTGGTTCATGCATTTTTAAAGGCAGGCATGCCTTATATAATAACATCAAAGTATAAGGTGAAGCTACTAGTATTGATGAGACAGCAGATCAAGAAAGCAGGAAAACTTTCTACTTTCAGATATAGAAAGATCCAAAACTTAATTTTTAATGCTTATGTTGAATATAGAGAAATTTAATTTAAATTTGTATGAGAAAAAAGAAAGAATGGCTTATGAACTTTCTGATTTCTTGTATAAACTGTTGCACTCTCAAATTCTGGTTTGAAATATACCAGTTTTGATTTTAAAGAGACTAATTACCTTTTAATAATATATCTGATTCACTTTTTTCTTATTAAGCATTTCCTCTGGTAATCTCAGAAAACAGAGTCTACTCTGTTTTCCTCAGAGATAGGAGCTACTGACCTAGAATTCTACCTTTTTATTCCCTTAAATATTATTAGTTTAGAAGATTACAATCAGGTTTAATCTAACTTCTCATCTGTGTATAATTTGCTGGGAAAAAAGAAGGACCCTAAGTTTTGTGTTAAAGGCTTATTTCCCTTCCTACCAAATACCAGTTCCACAATAAATATACATAACAAATAAAAGAGAAAATCCATTTATCCAAATTGGTAGCAAAATAGAAATTAGAGAAGGTCTATGTAGGAGAATATATAACAGATAATACAGAATGAAGGAGCTCTCTCATTGGAAGTTAGCTCAACTAAAAGATAGAGAGTTCTAGATCTCTAGATCAAAAGAGATGTTTCCTGAAGCTCTAGTGTAGCAGGTTAGGGATAGAACATGATAGAGATGGCCAATTCCTTTCATGTCTTCCCAGAGTCTTTTCCTTCAACAACCTGAAGTGGGATCAGCCTATTCCACCTTCCTTCTAGAAGTTGGAAGTTAGCACTGCCTGAAGTTAATTAAAGCTCGAAGACTCTGGATGAAGACTGAAGAACGTTAGAACTCCTCCATTCTTGGTTCTTGCTAGCTCTGCTTCATCCCTTATTCAAGGCAGGACATTCACCTCCATCAAGGAGGAAAGTATTTTATGCCAACAGGTTTTGGGACATAGGTTATACTCCAAATTCTGTTCTCAAGGATCAGTCCCCTTTGCTTTCAATGCCTAAATCAATTATCACATGAAAGTATTTCAAGTACTTGAAAATGGATCTTCAAAAATTCCTGAAAAAATTCCCAAATATGTATGTAAAAATAATATCACCTATGGCTTATGAACTTTCTGATTTCTTGTATAAACTGTTGCACTCTCAAATTCTCATTTGAAATTACAATAGTTTTGATTTTAAAGAGACTAATTACCTTTTAATAATATATCTGATTCACTTTTTTTCTTATTAAGCATTTCCTCTGGTAATCTCAGAAAACATTTTGTCTAAGTCTACACAGATATTTGTAAAAAGATCTTCATTTTCCATGAAAGCAGTCAAGATAACAAGATAGCCTTTATTTGATCTCACATGAAGTGTAAATTAACAGAAAATACTCTGAGTGGTCTATTAACAGTTGATGCCTTACCCTCACTCTCTGGTTTGTTTCATCTTCAGTCAGTCAATAAATATTTAATAAGCAATTATGTACCAGGCACTATGATAAGTACTGGAAATACAAAAAAAGGGCAAAAATCAGTCCCTGTTTTCAAGGAGTTCACAGTTTAAGGGGGAGATGACATGCAAACAGCTCAATAAAAAAAATGCTGTATTTAGGATAAATTGGGAACAATCTCCCCAAGAATATATTGTATATAGCCCTCTGGTCTTACAGTTTTGTGAAAATGGATTGAACCCCCACTGAAAAGAAACAAATTTTGGGTTTCTAGAGAATAAACTCCCTTTCTCCCAAATAAGTCTGCTGGTAGCAGCTGGTAGTCTTTTTCCTATACCTGCAAGGCTAAATGCTGGATTTTTTCAGTTCAGATTCTCTTGACACTCATTCATAAGGGCTGACCTTTGGGAGTTCTCAACCTTTGGTCATGATATTTCTGTTCTCCATTCATTCAATCTCTTAGCACAAAAGATTATGCCATTGCTTCCCCATGTTTGGGGCCCAGAACTTGGAATCCAGGAATTCTTTCTGGGATTGTATGTATATAAAACATGTATGTAAAATGCTACCTTTTCTCCCAGCTCCATGGGTTAGGCCATGTGCATAATTAACATTTCCAAGGGGAAAGATTATGGGGATATATAGATTTCCTTTTGCCTTTCCCTCTGTCTCTCCTTTCCAATCCCCAACTACCCTGCTCTGCTTTCAGCTTTTCTGTAGTTCTCTGGATAAGTGTGTGGTAGGGAGAAGTGGGGAAGGAGAGGATGAGGAAGAAAGGGCTGACCCTTCAATAAAGACTTCTTGTAGGCATAGCACAAAATATTTCACAATAGGATCTGATGCCAGCCAGGGCCCTTTTATGGGGTGTATATATACCTATTATAGACTTTCTCTTAAATACGCAGTATAATCTACTGCCAAAACTTCCTTTAAATGGTGTCTCTTCTATTTTTAAAGTTTCCAGTTGTCTTATCTTGTGTTATGTTGAACACATTTTCTGTTATGTTTAAATTTCAAGCTACCTCTAATCCTTTTGGAAGAAATAGGTTTTAAATCCAAAAGAATTTTTGAGAGGAGTGGTTTCATTCATATGTCAGGGTAACTTCCTCCACTGATACAAATCAGCAACTTACTTGGAATGGTCTTAGAAAGGTTCTCTACCCTGGAGCATAGAAAAGGCATTGTTTCATCTGGAATCATAGCTTCTGGTTTTGAATCCTGGTTCTAACTTAATTCTTTTGTGATTTTTGACAAGTCATTTGACATCTCAATATCTCAGTTTCTTTATCTGTAAAATGGCAATGTCAGATTGTCTTTACATTCTCTTCGAAGAATAGGTTAAGTTATACAACACTAAAGACATGCCAGGGTCAGGAGTTGGTCCAGTAGGAATCTGAATCTAAGATGTAGCTCTCTGCCATACCTTTTTCATTAATGAAATTTTAAAAGAATTTAAATTGTTAAATAATATTTTATTTTTCCCCAATTACTCAAAAATCCAAATTTTTAGCATTCTTTTTTAAGAAAAAGTTTTGAATTTCAAATTGTATCTCTTCCTTCCTGAAATAAGCCATCTGATATACATTACATATATACAATTATATAAAAAATTTTTATATGAGTCATCTTTTAAAGAAATTTCAAACGAGAGAGAGAGAGAGAGAGAGAGAGAGAGAGAGAGAGAGAGGGAGAGAGAGAGAGAGAGAAATGGAGGGAGGGAGGGAGACAAAGATGGAGAGAAGGAGGGAGAGAGTAAGGGAGAGGGAGAGGGAAAGAAGAAGGGAAGGAAAAAAATTGTACGCTTCAATCTGTATTTAAATACATCAGTTCTTTCTCTGTAGACCAATAATATTTTTCATTTGAGTCCTTTGTAATTGCCTTGGATCATTGTATTGTTGAGAATAGCTAACTCATTGACACTTGATCACCTTACAATACTGGTATTATTGTGTAGAGTGCTCTCCTGTTTTTGCTCACTTCACTTTGCATCAGGTCATATGAATCTGTCTGCTTCTTCCTAGAGTTTCTCTAGCCATGGTATTGTTAAATCAATGAGAATGCAATTTTATAGCCCTTTGGGCAAAGTTCCAAATTGTTCTTCAGAATATCTGGATCAATTTACAACTCTACTAACAATACAACCTAAAGAAATTATAAAAAAATTTTAAAAAATTAATGGGAGCTGATCTCTTTAAAGCAGGGGTGGAGAATGTCAGGCCCGTGGGCCATATAAAGTCCTGAAAATCATTTACTAAGGCAACTGCAAGTGTCGATGAGTTGAAAGCTTGGGACAACAACCTCCCACTGCTTGAGTTCTATAAGCTCATAATTTTGTTTGGCCCAAGAATGATGTTATAAATATCCAAATGGCCTTTCTCAGAAAAAAAAAGGTCCCTACTTCTTCTGTAGAAGAAAGGACTGAAGGAAGAAGTAGACAAAAAGTTAAAATGTTTCTACTATATTGGAGAACTCAGAGAAAGTAGTACAAACCAAAAAGGTGAAAGAGAAGCCAGCACAAAAATCAGGGGTAGAAGAGGTCTTCTAGTTCTTTGAAGTCATTTTTGTCTTTGTATCTCATAGCCTAGCACAATGCTTAACACATAAAAGGCAGTTAATAAATACTTTTTACTTGATTATAACACCCACAGGAGATGAAGATAGGTTCAAATGAGATAATATATGAGGCTTGCCAACCTCAAAGTGCCCTATTAATGTAGGCATTATTAAGGCAGACAAAATAAATTCATAGATGTAATTTGGTACAATCTCCTGATTTTACAGATGAGGAAATAGAATTTGAGAGGGCAAGCAGTTTACCCCTGGTACACAGATAATAAATGACAGAGAAGAAATTTGAACTTAAATTTAGAATCTTAAGGTCAAGTTCTTCCCATTGTACCAACCTGCCAACCTCAGGGATGCTAGTTCCAAATATATCAAAAGGGCTTAAATTCAGAAGTTTCTTTCTTTTGCTTTTGGCTTACCCTGCCTCTTCTTGATTTAATTTATTTTGGAAAATTCAGTTACCAAAGGGTCACAAAAGACCTTTTTCTCCTTGTCATTACTAAACTTTTCACTTAAAATTTGGGATAACTTTCAGATGAAAGTAATCTAGAACAACCAGAGGAGGTAATGTGAATGGATCTTTTTAAGCTCTTTAGGTTTCCCAATATGTACTTTTAAGTGTCTTAAAGATAAGAAAATGAATAAACCATAATCACCCTAGAATGACTGGCATCTTCAAGTTCCTAAGACACCGCTGGATAAATTAGGAGTTTGGCCACAGCAACATAAATCAGACCATTCCAGAATTTGTCAGGTGACACTTAATCTCCAATTTGTGGGGACAGATTTGCAAGTAAGTACTCAATAGTCACCTACAGTGCAGCAGATGTGTACTCTCAATTGGTTAAAAAAAAAAATCAAGCAGTTATCCCTTTCACAATATGACTTTCCCCATCGTGGTTTTGACATCTTGCTGGTCAGCATAAGAATTTAAATGGGAATTTTAGGAGAGTTCTGTGGAAGTTGCAGAGGACATGCCAGCAGACAACACAGAAAATGTTTAGAAACTCAGAAATACTTAAAAATGTATGTGTGGTATTGTATAGTAACAATATATTTTGTCTTTTAATACCAATTCAGACTTCTCTGATATGAACGGAGGGCCAAAATTTTGTACATGGATTTTCCAAATGGTCAGAGCCCAGGCCCTGTGATGTGGAAGGGATAGTTGTGATGATATAAAGATGGTATTTCAGCAGAAGAGCTCTTTGTAAGGAAGGCAGGAATTCTTTCCAGGTATATCAATAAAATCCTGTTGGGTTCTGTAAGATTCAGAGAAAAGCAGCATGGTGTCATGGAAAGAGCCCAGAAGAAGTAGAGTGCTTGAGTTCTCAGAGGGGAGAGAGCTGGCCTGAGAGTGAGGGAAACCAGTTGCATCTCTAACTTTCTCTGATTGTATGACCCTCTGCAAGTGCATTAAGTTTTCAATTATCCTAGACATCTCTCTCATTGGTTAAGTTGCAGAAAAGGTGCTCATTTGCATCAATACAATATGTCCCTTCTCTCCCCAATTCCTTCTTCAATGAAATCATAGATCTAATTAAAAAAGACCCCCAAACTCAGTTCTAAGATCTGATGCAGTGTGACATTGCATGAGTTTCTTAACCTCTTTTTAATTAAAATTTTATTTAAAAATATATATATATATATTTCTCCTTACTATCTCCTTTTCCCTATTGAGGAAAAAAAAAGAAAAATGAAACTCTTGAAACAAATGTGCATAATATTGCTTCATCTCTTTGAGACTCATTTTCCTCATCTGTAAAACCTGGATCATTGGAAAATCAAAGCTCTGATAATCCTAATGACCTCAGTTATTTTACATAGTTATGAAGACAATGCTTTCTAAATGATAGAGCAATAATCATATGTCTTGCACAGGTCACAAAGCCAGACAGTGACAGAAAATTATTAGAATTTGATCATTAAGATTTTGCTCCTGATTTTCAAATATAAAAACTGAGTTTTCCTTTCATTTAAAATTTGATGCCATATAATTTATTAATTATAACTTGAAAAATGGTACTTACTTAGATGTAATAATGGTAGAAACTACTGGAAGGCATTCATAGCAAGATCTATAGACTTAGGGGAAAGATCTTAAAATCTTAGAGTACTTTAAAAGACATTTTTTATAGCCTTCCTCTTTTCCCTCATTTTACTGATGAGGAATTGGACCCTAAAGAATTTAAGTGACTTTTCCAAGATCACAAAAGTTATATATAACAAAGCTGGGATTTGAATCCAGATCCTCTTGATTTCATATGATTTAGAATCCACATGCTTTGCACTGTATACACTGCCTCTTTATTGCTTTCCTTGATTGATATGTCAGAGAAAAATCTCCAAATAAACTCGGTGTCCATGCTCCTTCCATTTTTATGTACTTGCTTATTATCCTATTCTCTTTAGAGACTTAGGACAAATACTGCTCCTTCCAGATCACCCCCAGCTAATTGTCTAGTATTGATGCCATTTCCAATCACTCCTTTCCCTCTCTAGTCTGTAATCCTCTCCTCCATCTTCTTTTTAATAAACCAACTTTGGATTGCTAAGTAACAGATGCACTCCAAGGGATCCCATGTTCATTAATTTTCCTGAAAAGGGCAACTTCCAGAGGTCGAACTAACAGTGTCTTCTTCTCTGATAACTAGGGGACCACACACAGATCCAGGGACTTGGAAAACGATACACAGAATTCTAGCAATTAAGAAAGCCCGAGGCAAAGATTGAGTTGAGGGGTAGGTATTTTCAGCTCTAGTATTGATAGGAAAGTTGTTCTCCCCCCTGCTCCTTTCTCTCTGTCTGTTCCTGTCTGTCTGTCTCTGTCTCCGTCTCTATCTCTGTTTCTGTTTCTGTCTGTCTTTTTGACCTCATTTGACCTTCACATATCCAGCCAAGCTCCACATGATTTTGTGCCATCCATTTTTCCATGTCTCTGTGTTTCTTATGTTGTTCACGCAGAATTGAGATCTTGGAGCTTGATCTTTGCACCTAATCTCCCCTTCCCTGTGGAACCAAGTCAGCTTTTAAAAGACCATAGAATCAGAATTGATAGCTACAAGGAAACAGGCTTTCAAGTCCCAGTTTCTCATTTTATAGATGAAGAAATGGAAGCAGAGAAAGGTTAAGTAATTTAAGCATGTCACACAGTAAATGTCTAAGGCAGGATTAAAATTCAGATCTTCTTGCTTCCAAGTGCAACACTCTATCCACTGAGCCACCTAGCTGCCCTTAATGAGACATCCATTATCATTTGGTGGTACAACTGATAATGAAAAGGCAATCCATCTTGAAATGGTGGTTATTGCTTACCAAAACTTGACACCTGCAATGCAGAGAGATAAGGCCTTGGGAAGTTGGGGTGAGAAGGGGAGAAAACCTCAAATAGACTTCTTATCTATACCATCAGACACAAGGAAGTCCATTTGTTTTGGCCAAAGTGGAAGATTGATAATATTGGTATCTGAAGAAGAGGGCAGATAAGAATTAGAGCAAGGAAGACTTATGGATCTAGAGAACCTTAGAGTGGATAGCAGGTCTAGTTCCCCATTTCCCTTTCATGTTTTTGGCTCTTAGCTATTGAGAGCTGCCTGAAAAGAAGCACAGCACACAAATATGGAACATGTACCCCTCCCAGTTTTTCTTTTTGAAACAAGAACTACTCATGAAAATGTTTACTTCAGATTTGGGTTGGGGTATGCGCCGATTATTGCAAAAGGAGGTCTCTGCTATTGCGAGAATGAGATCAGGCTAGCTGATCTGGACAGAACACATAATAATAGCTTGCCTGAGCTTGAAAATGAAATGGATCAAAATATATACTCTTCATCTCTGTTTTTTTTCCTCTGTTTATCTTTCTCTCTCTGTCTTCTTTCCCTCTGTGTCTTTATGTCTGTGCCTCCCATCTGTCTTTCTCTGTGTCTCTGTATCTTTCCCTCCCTACTTCCCTTTCTCTGAATTTTTTTTCCCCTCATTCCCTGTTTTCCCTTCTCTCCTCCCTCCTCCTTGAATCTTTCTGATTTTGTATTCTGGATTCTCTGCCTCCTCCTCCTCTTCCTCCTTCTTCTCCTCCTTCTTCTCCTCTCTCTCATTCTCTCTCTCTCTCTCTTTCTCTCTCTCTCTCTCTCTCTCTCTCTCTCTCTCTCTCTCTCTCTCTCTCTCACACACACACACACACACACACACACACACACACACACCACACTCACTCTCCCTCACTTTCCTTCTCTTCCTCCTTTCCTCTCTTTTTCTCTCTCTCCCTTTCTCTCTCAACATCTCTGTCTCTTTCTCTCTCTCTCTCTGTCTTTCTCTTATTTGGTTTTTGTGTTTGTTATGGCTCAGAAGGGCAAACCTCCTGCTAAACAACTGAGAAAGGTCTAAAGGAATTTTCTCTGGGAGTGTCAGTCAGCCTTGTCTTTACTATAGTCATATCTACAGAAAGGCTGTTTCTGATTTAGGAGTATTGCTCTTGCCATCTGTCCCAGCCTACAACTGCTGGAGTTTTATTTTGTGCTACAAAAGCTATTACTATTGTTGGTTCATCATTACATAATGTTTTATTTATATTCACAAAACCTTAATAACAACTAGTGCTTTTTCTTTTTTGGTTTTGAATAGAGTACAGATTTTCCTAGTGATCAACAGACAAATGGAAACTTCTGGCTCCCTAAGTGAGGGAGGCTTCCTAGCTGGGAGACTCCACCAGTGGGAATGCCATTTTACCTTCAAAGAAGATGACACATACAATATACATCAATTAAATTAAAACTCCATTAAGCTCCTCTGCCTTAAAATATAGAGCCACTCTTAAAGATAAGTGATGTTGAAAGCTTGAAGAGAGACTGGGAAGTAGATCTTAGAGAAATGAGGGAAACATTGTTTTCCCCAGTTGTTATGTGTACTTAGGAGGTGTTGCAGGAGGTAAAGCCCCAGTGGGTTTTCAACTTTCCTTGTGTAATCTCCTACCCAGACTAGAGCCTTTTTAGAAATTGTTGTATATCCGCCATTTGGAGTTACATGAAACTTGTTCCTAATGTATTCACTCCCTTGTAAATAGTAAATCATGACTAAATACAGTGATTTGAGGGGGATGGCTTCTGAAATGCAGGTTGCAAGGGTTCCCTGGAAGATAGAGTTCAACTCTAGAAATCTTCCTGTTAGTACAGACTAGATTCTTGTTATGGTCTAGGGATAGAACAAGATGGCCTCTGAGATCTTTTCAACTGAAATTATGTGATTCTATTGAACACATGTTTTTTCAACAAATAGTTATTGAAGTAGACAAGATTAAGCCAGTGGGTCTGTACAGTACAGAAAAAATACAAGGAAAATAGGAAATCACAAAGTGCTCTCACTAGGCAAGGATTACTATAATAGTTCTTAACCCTGTGTGTTATGGAATCCTTTTGCAGTTTGGTGGAGTCTATAGATCGTTTCTCACCATAATGGTTTTTAGTACATAAAATTAGAAAATAGCATTACAAAGGAAGGCAATTATATTGAAAAACAGTTATTAAAATATTAAAAGTTCCAAGTTAGATATCCTGAAGTCTATTCATGAAGTACTTGGGGAGGGGATGTTAAAACCCCTGCTTTAGACTCTACTATCATTGCTTTTTAATTCTGTCTAGCCCTAGGTAATTATCTAACTCCACTTACACCAATAACAATTTGTGTTGATCTTGTTCTTTGTGCTCAACCAAGGAGCATCATTTTCCAAGGTGATACCTCCAAGGAGCAACCAACATATAATTCCCCTGATAGATTAGATAGATGACTGGTATGAAGAAAATTTGTCATCAACCCTGAAGATGTGCCTTTGACCTAATTAACATCATGCTAATTAGCTGAGCTACAAACCCTAAATACACTTTCCAATAATATAATCTGAAAAAAAATTTCTTCAGGAGATAATGTGTTTTTATATATAGTGAGCTGGACTTGACATCAGGGAAACTTGGTTCAAATTTTGTCTTATATAATTACTATTTATGTGATCCCAGCTAATTCACTAAACTATTCAACTTCAGTTTCCTCATCTATAGTAATGATAGTAATGGCATCTTCTTCACTGAGTTATTGTAAGACTCAAATGAGATAAAACATACTAAAGCTTTAAAAAATTCTATAAAAAACATGAGTTGTTATTATTGTTAAAAACACAGTTTGGACCAAAAGAAACTCAAGATTTCAAATGAATTCTTTTGATTCCTGACTAAATCCAATGTGCTTGCTGATCATGTGGTACCAAGGGTAGGAGACCCATACTATATAGTAAGAATTACAATACAATTTCCCATTTGACCACTAAAATTGTCTAGTCATGTAGGTCATACATGGATACTAGTAGGTGATATTATTCAATTGAGTTGAAAAACATCATGGAAAATTGATTTCAAAATCTCTAATTGTGTATGATCATCCCTGGGCTAGTGGTAATGAAAACAGAATTCTAATAGACTTGTTCCCTGATTTTTCAAAAGGGCTTAAAGTCTTAGCCAGACACATATGCCGGAAATATAGAAAGCAGAAGAGAAACATGGAATCAGTACATGAATTGGAAGAAGGATACTTGCATCATATACAAGTCAAAGGTAAGTATGTTTGAGGAATGAGAGAGCAGGACAAGTGCGCACAAATGAGGGAGAGAAAAGGGGAAGAGTTCTCAATCTATACCTGGGAATTAATTCCTCCACTATACTCCAACTAGTTGAGGCTGAACTAAATATGTAGACCTACTTATCCCTTGAGAATTATCAAGTGAACTAGTAAATAGAGATTTTCTAAATCCTTACAGGTACTTAGATTGTGCATGGTATGTATCCTGTTTTATGCATGTTATAGGCAAGTCATCCAGTGTATTAGCCTGCCATATACAGTGACATTTCCTTGAATCTGGACAAATTAAATAATACTGAAAATGACTCTCTTATCTCTCTGAAGAGCATCCGAGTTCTTATTGTGTCCCCAATGGAGGATTCCTGACACTCTGGGGAAAAATCCAACTTGAATACTGTCTTTCTCCCCTCTAAGAGATAAAGGTATCTATGGCCTAGAAGAGAGAGAGGTTAAGGAACTAGGGAGCTAGTACAGCTGGGGATCATTAGCAATAATCAAGCAATAGTATTAAAAGCCTGCAGGATTGAGTGTCTTGGTTCTTTTTTACTTTGGCCTGGCTGAGGAAGCCATCTGGACAGAGGAAATTTGGCTTAAACCTTGGCAAGGGAACTTTGTTCTGTTTGAACTGTGTTTAAAGCCCCAGAGTGGGTGATCATTTTGTTTAAACTTTTCCTTAAAACAAAGAGTAGGAGATTCCCCTGTCATAAACATCAGGAACCTTCTTCTTCTTCTTCTTCTTCTTCTTTTTTTTTTTTTAAACAGATTTGATAGGAAAAATGCAGTGTGACTATTTCTGACATTTTTCTAGAGCAGAGGGAAAGAGACTAGGAAACAACTTTTTATTGCTTTGAGAGTTAGCATAATATAATAAATAGATAATCACATTAAATTTCATCCTTAGTTGGATCTTCTCCTACTTTGGGGTTATTCACAATTGAATTGCATGTGACGATTAGCTTTTAGATTCTAAAGGCCAAGGATTTTAGCTCATTTGATTTTCTTTACCAAAAATTTGTACTTCTAAATGAATTCACACAGTCCTTGAATATGATAGGATTTGTTATTCAGAGATGAAATGTATTAATTTAGGCAAAAGTGTGACACTAGAGGCTAGAGCTGTCCTCAGAGTTGTAGCCTCAGCTGCTCAACTCAAGTCCAGATTATGTGTTTAATTCAATTCATGTGTTGGATTGTAGCCAGACTAACAAGGAGATAATAGTGCTTTTAACAGTTGTTTGAACCAAAAAGGTTTAAGAATCATATTTGTATATATTATATGTACATCAACAAGGATAAAAATTGTGGATCACCCAAAGGGCAATGGAAAATGGTGGGAGAGGTTAAAATGTATTACAAATGATGAATTGCCTATAAGAAATGGAATTAGAGATAGTAAAAAAGAAAGAAAGAAAGAAACAAAATAAAACCAAAAACATCTATTATGATGGAGAATTAGACTGGTTTTATATATATAAAAAAAAGGGTAATCAATGACTAGCCCAAGTGCTGCGTTGTCATCTTCATAATGTCAAGACATAAAGAAAATCCTTTACCATGTTAGAGGATATATAGGAGGGCATGGATGAAAGTTACACAAAATAAGAATGTCTAATTCTATATAAATATGAGAACCTAGAAGGAATATGAATGTTGATGCCATTGGTGCCCAAACTATTAAAGATGTAAAGATGGATGTATACTTATCTGTATAGGCATACAACTATGTAAACATTCTTTTGAATCAATTCATAGAATTCTAGGATTTGAGCTGGAAGGGAACTTAGAGCCCACCTTATATAACCTCTTTATTTTACAGATGAAGAAAGAGGGATAATATGCTTGGCATCATACCAGATACTGAAAACACAAAGGCAAAAATTAGACTGGTTCCTGTCCTCTGGAGACTTACATGAGGTTGGGAACTATAAGATGAGGAACTTGGAAGAAGATTGGGCCAGGGAGATTGTGGAGGTGGGCACAGGGG
Source organism: Antechinus flavipes (assembly GCF_016432865.1). Taxonomy (NCBI): domain Eukaryota; kingdom Metazoa; phylum Chordata; class Mammalia; order Dasyuromorphia; family Dasyuridae; genus Antechinus; species Antechinus flavipes. The sequence goes on along the minus strand of NC_067401.1, from coordinate 282,912,333 downwards.
CTACATATGTTAGAATATAAGTTAGATACACTTTTGGGGGGATCTGCATATGGAACATTAAAAAAAATAGATGTTTAGTAAACTTTTGTTGTTTAGTTTTATTCAGATGTGTCCAACTCTTCATGACTTCTTTTGAGATTTTCTTGGCAAAGATACTGGAATGGTTTTCAATTTCCTTCTCCAGTTCATTTTACTTATGAGGAAACAGAGTAAACCCTAGAATACTCATCATTACAAATGATGAATTGCCTACAAAAAATGGGATTAGAGATCGTAAAAAAGAAACAAACAAACTAAAATAAAACCAAAAACATCTATTATGATGGAGAGGTAGGCTGGTTTTATATATATATAAAAAGGGTAATCAATGACTAGCCCAAGTGCTGCGTTGTCAACTTTTAATTAATTCTCTACATAAGTAGATATTAAAAACATAATCAACTGGCTATCAGAGCTCTTGAAGGGTAGGGATTTGTAATAATGATATGGGAGTGTATGTGTGAGTGTGTACACACACACACACACACACACACACACACACACACACGTGTCTGGCAAGCATCCTGACCACTATTAAGTAAAATTTGTATGGTATATACTTTTTAGCAACTGGAGTTCCTTCTTTTTCTCAGTTCAGTTGGGCTGATGTTCCTCTTTCTACTCTTTAATCAATCAATTAAACAATTAATATTTAGTAAAATACATATCAAATGCTGGTCATTGTGCTAATCCCTGGGGATCCAAAGGAAGGCTAAAAATATTCCTATCCTTTAAAGAGTTTGCATTTTAACGAGGAAGCTAGCATAAAATAAATAGCTAAGTACAGTATCCATATAGATCTCCAACAACTTGGTAGTAATAAAAACTATGAAGGCCTATGGGAAAAACACAAATTTGCTCTGCCCTGTTTCCTTAGTATATCATTTGGAAGGATTGGGAAAGAAAAGATTTTTTTTTTGCTGTATTTTATCTGTTGGCCCTATATGTTGGAGAAGGAAGAAGAGAATATTTGAAAAGTTGCTCTTGTTCACTGCTTACTTTTGGGGGTCTTATAGGTGATGATAAGAATATAGGCATAGGCTCTTTGCATTTTTAAAGCATACCAGCTCACATCTATAAATTCTATCTACTTCCCCAATCACTACCCAGGTTTAGGTGCCTAGGGAAGTCAGGTTGGGTCCCCGAATTACAGGCTAGATCAGTCAAGTGGATAAGTAATTGTTCTTTGTCATTGGAAAATAATGCTGAATCTAGACTGAAAACAAAACAAAATTAGATTTTATCTTGAAGATTGTTCTTTATATTTCATCTTGGCTAATTATTTTTAATCTATTATTTATTTTGACATAACTTTTTCTTTAGAATTTGTGAGTGTATGCTAGTCTCTAGCTCATGAGACATTCTAAACTATTGCTATCCAAATTTTGTAGATATGTGACCTTCAATCTGAATTACTGTACTATGTCCTTTTTAAACTATAAAAAAAGCTTACAGCTTAAAGCTATAAAGGATGCTCACCTTTAAAAATCAGGCTTTGAAAGTTAGAAACATGTTTTTGTCATTATTAGAACATTCAATTCAATTTAACAAACAAGCCTTCTACTTTTAAGGCTTTGTTCTAGTCACTGGAGACACAAGGCACAATCCCTGCCTTTAAGAAGCTTACATTCTAGATGATAAAAGTGTAGCTCATACAAGCTCCTTTATGAAGCCTTTATTGATCCTCTAGCCAGTAATGAACTTTAATACATTTAATTTTATGGCACTTTTAAACTTTTTACTCTTCATATGCACATTGATTTATTAATGAATGTATTAAGTGTTCAGCAGATGTCTTCTGTTCCAGTCTCTTATTAGACTTAGACACTGGAAAGGAAACAAAGTAAATGTGTCATGGCTTTTGTCCTCAAATGTTTTAAAATCCAATAAGAGAAAAATACATATATCTTCATTGTCATTTTCCTGATATACCACCCTTCTATTCATACTGTGTTCTCCCCAAAGGGACTTTCAACTTTTCTGAGAGGTGAGAGCTCAATAGATCTAGCTTAGCTCAATCATAAAACTAGAATTCCCTATCATCTTCTTTTCTGTGATGACACCATACCTGCCTTTGTCCTTCAACTTAGAATTAACAAATTAATATTACCATTGCATTGGCCTGCCTAATTTTTTTTTGACAAAATATCCCTGATTAAAATGCTTTTCCCTTAGTTTCTGTTCTCTGTTATATGCCATTCTTTTCTCTTAGAAAGCAAGCCCCCAAGAGCCTGTTGGATTTGCAGTACCAGAAACTGTTACACAGGAAGCACTTAATACTTTCTCATTCCTTCCTTCCTTCCTTCATTCATTAATTTATTCACATGTACATATAAAATAAAAAATTAGAATTTTATTTTTGAGGTAAATGTAAAATGCTAAGAGATCAGAAGAGGGGTTAACTAGGGTCTTGAAAGATGGGTAGAAAAAAGAGAAGGAAAAATGCTTCAGATTAATGGAATAGTTTGAGGCAAAGTGATGGCAGAGGACAAGTTAGTTAGAGCATTGATACATAATGGAGTAATGTGAGAAAAAGGTTTCTTTAGGCTGCATAGGAATAATTAAATTTATATTCTAGTTAGCAAGAATAACAGTTCATATAATAAGTTACTAGTTGTCATCCTTCATCCCACTTTCTATCCTAAAGCCTCATCCCAGCTGAATAATTTCCTGGTTTAGCCCTTCCTTGCTTTGTTCCTTTTACCTGAAAAGGTGGACTTTGCAACAGCATCAAGGTCTCTGTCCCCGACTCATGCAAGAATGTACCAGAGTCTCTCTGTACTTCTACTGAATCTGTTTTAAAAAGATCATTTGAGAACTGCAGTCCCTTCTCACCTCTGTCCCTTAGAATCCTTTTTTTTTTTTCTAGGCTCAGCTCAAAACCTATCTCCTACAGGAGGCCCATCAGTATCGATTGCTGAGCTTTCCCTGTATACATTCCGTAATTATTGATCTATATTCAAACATTTTGTAATTATTTATTTGTATTCAAACTGTCTCCCAGTAGTCTCTGTCTACAAAATAAACTTCCAGAAAGCAAAGATTGTTTCCCTTTTGCCTTTTAGCATCCCTAGTACTGTCTCTGACTCAACTGCTTGTTGAATTGAACTTTGGAAATTTTGACTCTGGGGTCAAAGTTTCTCTCTCTAAGGAATTTGGTCTCTATTTGGCCATTGTAGACTTTTGAACAATGGAGTAAAAGCATATGCCCATGTATCAGGAAGTAGAGGTACATAATTAGATTTGATTGTAAATTACAATATATTTATTTATTTTTATTTTATATTCCTTCTAAAGCATAAACTTAAAAAAATTATTTTTTTTAAAGTATAAAGTTCTTGAGGGCATGAACCATGCTATATTTGTTTTTCTCCCCTAGAACATTGAATAGTACATTATACATACATAATAGCTCCATAATAAATATTTGTTAGATGAATAAGTAGATTATCATGTGTTTTTTGTTTCATTATGAGCACAAATTATGGTCTCCTCAAATGTTCTTAATTTGGGGTCTGGGAATTGTTTTTTAAAAATATTTTTATAATTATTTCAATATAATTCTAATCCAATATAATTTCCATGTAATTGGTTTCCTTTGTAATCCTATATATTTCATTTTATGCATTTAAAATGTTATTCTGAAAGGAGAATTAGCACCCAATTGCCAAAGGGGTCTATGACACAAAATGAGGTTAAGAATCCCTATTCTAAATAATCTTCAATGGCTATTCAATACTTTTTGCAATTTATCACAATGAAAATGACAAGGGAGGGCAAATGAGTGACAGATAAGACATTTCTCATAATCAGAAAGTTCATTAATAGCTGATAGTGTGTGTGTCTCTGTATTTTAAATATCTAGGTGGTTGGAATGGAAAAATTACAATCCCTCTTGTGAAGGAGTAACTACATTTACAAAATCCTCTCAGACTAAGTCTAATGTCTTAGAGAATCTGAAATCTTTACAGCAGATCATATTCCTAGAATGTGATATCTTCAAATTTAGGGCTTTTGGCTTTGTTAAGAGGCATTCTCCCACCCTGAAATGGCCTAGGCCATTTTGGCAATGAGGACTATGTAGGCTCACAGCTGTGGTTGCACTATTTCTTTAAAGCCTTTGCCAAATATTTAGGCTGCCCTGGCCCCTGTAAACATCTCTTTGGCAGACAATGGCCAGACAATTTTAAATGAGTGGCGGCATCCCTTAGGATTGTGGAGCTAGTATAATTAGAGGTCTAGGTAGGGGCTCATGAGGTTAATGCAATATCCTTTTTACCTCTGAAGATTCTGGGTCAAGTTGAGGTTTTGGTCATGTGCAAACATGATATGTCTTCTCCCGATTTTATTTCATCTGTCTTACAAAACTGCCCATCATTTGGCATAATCAGTTGCCACTTTGTAAGGGGAGGCCTAAACCTGTAAGTACAGGAAGAAAAACTTCCCTTTAGGGTTAAATAATAATTTCTCTGACTCTGTTACGTTTGGTCCTTTCTTTTCTAACTGCATAGTATAATGAAATAAAAACATAATGGATAGGAATCAGCAGATCTGGATTCTAGTCCTAGCATGACTTATGAACTGGTGACTTCAGATAAACTCTGAGTCTAATCATCTTCATTTCTAAAGGGCCTATTTCACAGGGTGATGGTGAGAATTAAATGAAATAATGCATATGGAATTATTTTGTAAACCCTATATAATAAAGTGATTTGATAAGAAGGGGAGGATAGAATTGGGGAAAAGATAAGAATCTTCCTCCTCATGACCCTTAGCCTGGGTTTTGTAACTTTAAGGGGAGACTTGGGAACCTCCCTTGTCTATAATGTTTCCCTGACATCAAATGATTAAGCTGAAGGGGCTGCTTTTTCCAGGGATTAGGGTTCTAAATGATAGTGACTTCTAAGGTCTGGGAATTACTTCTGAAGTAGCCTCTTGCCAGTTTAATTCTGCTATTTTACCTCCCAATGCTAATGAGGTATTTCCCAATTTATCACCATCTTCATGCTTTGGCTTCAGAATGGAGTACGTCTATTCTTTTTCTTAGCATTCTTTCTTAGCTGGTGCAGGTCTTCTGAGACCAGGGCCATCCTGGGAAAATTGTCTCATCTGGTCACCTTTAGTTATAACCTCCTTTGTTATCCCTGATCCTTCTCTGGGGTTTAAATAATGCCAAAGGATTACAGAGACAGTTTTTGGTGGTGAAAGGTTATTCCCTTTGGAGTAAGAATTGTACCAAAGTTCCCAAGAAACAGACCCCAGTAGAAAAAGCAACAAGGCTGTTTTCTATTGTCACATGCAAGGTTCATAATTGTCTTTTCCCACTTGTGGGTGGGCTCTGTTTCTTCAAGCAGGCTTTCTGCTTCCCCCCATTTAAACATTCAGACCTCCCACCTAGGACTAAACATACAATTGTAAGGCATCAACCTTTATGGATCTCAGAGGCTTTAGGTCCAGATTAATGTGTAGCAAGTGAACACAGGAGATCCTTGGGGACAAAACCATCAGTTATTGGAAGGTGACTTTGAGGTTATAGAAAGGAAGTATCAGGACCCAAATAATAACGATGTCGTGAGTTGTCACTCATCAATATAGCTGGGCCTAATCTGATCTCAAGCAAAGCTTTCAGCAAGTTCTTTTTGAAAGGAAATAGTTTTGTTGCTTGGTGTCTCCCCTTCCTCCCCCTCTCCCCTTTATTCTTGATGCAAGATGGCTTTGCTCTAACAGGGGATGAGGCAATAATTGTTGTTGCTGACTTGCACACACGGCACCTGTCCAGGTGTGCAGATTTGCTGTAGCTTATTCTGACAGAGAACTCAGTCACCTGTGCAAGTTTTGGGAGGGTAGGAAAAATAGTTGGGAGAATAACATAGACAGTATACTGATAGCAATGTCACTTTCTCTTTATTTTACCAAACATTCTTCCCTATGTGGTCCCCTACTTAACTCGACTTTAGACATTTGCTTGTATTTGTTACCAATGGATGTTTCCCCTTACTCTGCTATCACTTTCCTTGAGAATATTTCTGCCATTGCCATTTCACCCATTCCTTCCTGGAATGTAGCTTCCTGAGATAGTGTCTTACATGCAGTAGGTACTTAATAAATTTTTTTTGATTGATTTATTGAGATTGTTAAAAAAAAAAAAAAGAATCTCAGACTGACTATCTAGATCAGTCTCTCTGGGTCTAAGATTGCCACCCACCTATATTTTTTCCTGAATGATCATGTTAAATGGTCTAGGCCATTTAGAGGTAGAAATGGCACTTTGCAAAACTAATTATTAAACAGTCCTTAAACACCCAAATATAGAATCCCAGAGATCATTTAGTCCAACCTATTATTGTTTGTCCTTCCTTCTTGAAGAAGACTACTCAAATTAATTAAATTGGATTTAAATGAGGCTGGACTGTGCAAAGTCATCAGCCTTATTCTATTCTCCAGTCATTGGAGTGACATAGATCAATATAGACAGAGATGGTCCTAGATGCAATGGGAGATCTTGGCCTTTTCAAGTCAGGTTTTTCCAACTTAAAGGGAAACCTTTTTTTATGACATTCTTGACAAATATTCAGCCTCAGTTTGAATTCTTCCAAAAAGAAAAAGTCCACTTTCTCTATTACCAGCCTAATCTGCTTTTGGGGATCTCTGATTGTTAGGAAGTTTTTCCTTTTAAATATCAACATTAAATTGGTCTCATAATTAATTTCTACTCACTATTTCTGGTTTTGAGCTTTTGGAACAGGCTGAAAAAAATCTAACTTCTCTCTTTTTTTAAATCATAGCTGTTCAAGTACTAATAGGAAGATAATAATGTTCTCCCCTCCTCCCACCAAGGTTTCCCTTCTCCAGGTCAATCATCCCGATTTCCTCCAATTGATCTTAGTGGGGTTTGGACACTCTCAGCTTTTTCCAATATCCTTCCTAAATTGTAGGTGGAATCTTGGTCTTGGAGGTGCTTTTCCCCAAAGTAGATGAAAGAACAGGCATTCTTTGGTTATCTCTATAGAGACCATCCAGGTTTCAATAATGAATCCCTCAATATGGAGCAAGAGTCAAACCTATCTCCTAGTCAATGTGAAGAGTTAAAGATGTGAATGGTTTCTTCCCCTGACTTTCTTTGTTCTTGTGTCTCCTTTTCTCCCTGATTATTAACTCCCATCTCATATGTTTTGAGGTAAATAACACTGAATGAAAAGCTAAGCTCTGGTTTGCATAAGATCTGAATGGGTTTTTTCCCAGCTCAGCTCAACATCTTTTTAAAAAGGAAGGAAAGAAGCCTTGCATATGTTGGGAAATGCAAGTGTGTGTGTGTGTGTGTGTGTGTGTGTGTGTGTGTGTGTGTGTTGTGTATCAGTGTGTGTGTATATGTGTGTGTGTTGTGTGTCAGTGTATGTGTGTGTGTTGTGTGTGTGTATGTGTGTGTGAGTGTGTGTGTGTGTGTGTGTTGTGTGTGTGTGTGTGAATGTTGTGTGTGAGTGTGTGTATTTGACTGATCTTTAGGAGTATAAGAATGTAATGGCCTTAACCATTTAAGAAAAGCTTTTGGGAACCAAAAGTAGTTGCTGTCTACATTCAGTATGCTGTTTTACTGACAAGTTTAACAGAAAACGATTAGACAGTACAGATTCATGATGTGGTTTTCCAAAGAGAGAGGAGTTCTAATTTCCTGCTCCCTGGTACCTAATTCCCTTTGGCACTTAAAATTCCAGTTTATTTATCTGCACTTGTGATGATAGGGCAGCTGTCATAAACTATTGTGGAATCCAATGAATAATCAACTTGGAAAGCTGGATAGCAGCTCAGTTTTACCCCTTAGTTTGTCCATTTCTTTCAAAGCTGGAACAAAATGCCAACAAGGAGTTCAACAACTGAAATTCCACAGCAAAAAGGAATGGTGTTTCCTTTCCTTCCCCCATTGTAGGATGTTGGCCAACATGTCTGCTTATATTCGATACAGGAAGAAATAAAATCAGCAAACTGTCACTTTGGTGGCTTTCCCTAATTCTCTGACATCTGTGTGAAAGTGTGAACCAAAGTGGATCATTCCTCCTCATGTTTCTCATCTTTTCAATTCAGACTGCTCCTGCTGCTTGTGCTACTTTCCAGTTGTCTTTACTTTTTCTTCCAGGGATGGAAGGCCAGCCTATATGAAGCAGTAACGTGTCTCAGAGAAAAGATGGAATCTGCTAGGCAGGTCAAACCATCACCAATACCTTGACCATCACCTCCGCTCAGGCCCTGATGAAGACAATAGCCTAGGGACTAGCAATATTTCCACCCCAGTGTTGTCAGTTATCATCCTGGTAAGCAATAGTCATAGAGATGCAGCCTAACAGCTGCTCCTACGGGTGCTATAGATATAGTTAATGAAGATGCAAAAAGACATTTCTCATCACCAAAGTTCCTGGCACTGCCGAATAGTTCAACATTGAAACTGATATGATTTTATTTTATTTTATTAATGTATTTATTTATTTAGAACTTAAATGCAAATAAAAAAATCAAAATAGGAAAAGAAAGAAAAGGGGAAAAATTATCATGTGCTCAGCAGAAAATCAGGGTGCATTCAAAATATCCATTTCAAGAAAGCATATATAATAATAGAAGACATTGTATTCGTGACACTGATATAATTTTATAAGTGGAAATGACAAAAAATACAAAAATAAAGACTCTAAGGACTATGGGATCTTTCCATTTGTGGCTGAAGTCTTTCTTATGTGCTGTAACCTCCATTAGTAAGTAATCTCCTTGAGAGCAGGGATTGCTTTCATTTTCCATTCACATACGCAGGGCCTAGCACAGAGATTAACATATAGTAATGAACATTTGCTTCATTTATTCTTTCATTCCTTTGGCAAGTGGAGAACTCACACAGGGTAGGTACTTACATGTGGTCAGAAAAAGTGATACAAGGACACTCTCAAGGAATCTCTGAAGAATTTTGGAATTGATTGTGTGACAGGGAACACTCTAGTTTAGGACCACCTAGCATGGTGTGCCCTCATCAGAGAAAGTGCTGTGCATTGAGCAAAGCAGAGTTGAAACAGCTTAAAAGAAAAGCGAGTTGCATAGTGTTAGACAATCTATCACAAATGTTCACATAGACTATTTATGCCCAACCTGTGGTAGAGCATTCCGAGCTTGCATTGGTCTGATCATCCACAGTTGGACCTACTGTAACTTGACTTTAAAAAAGTGATGTCATTTTGGTTCTTTTCAGGAATGAAGGGCAACTAACTCCTTGGCAAATGGGATATTTTTTCTACTGACTATCTTGATGGCTTAGATTCAAGATTTCACACATCTACCATATACCTACATTTCATTATACATATACATGTGAGTATATGTATATATAAATCTATAGAACACAGATATACACATATACAATATACACTATATATGTGTATGTGTATGTGCATATATATGTATATATATATATGCGCACATTTAAAAATATCTCATAAATGGCCATATCCTAAGAGAATAGGTGCTTCTGGGTTCAAACAAAATCTTTTAAAGCTCCTAGATCATCAAATGGTTTTTCTAGTTTCACAGGGCATGACAGAAAAGGAACATCATTAGGGATAAAGCAAAGCTGCTATATAACATAATGTTAACTTTAAAGCTATGGGGTAGGTTTTTGCAATTGCTATGGTATTCCTGATTGAAGTTATGGCAAAAATCACTAGATGGATGGAGAATGAGAAGTTCAAGAGTTGCCCTAGACTGGGAGTCTTGAGTTCCAGATTTTGCCTGTCATTGCATCACCTTAGGCATGTCTCACTTATCTATAAAATGAGAGGGTTGAATGATCTCTAAAGTCTTTTCTAGTTCTGGAATTCTAGGCAAAAGTTAGAATCCCCAAGATGTAGAATTTCAGACTTGAAATGAACTTATTATATAATCTATTCCATCCCATACATGAATAAGAATCCTCTTATTCAAAATATCTGGCAAGTTTTCTATTTTGTGGTCAATAGTGATCTCTAGTTCTTCTTTGGTCATAAATTCCTCCCCTTCCACAGGTCTGAGAGGTAAACTATCTTATGCTCTTCCAATTTATTTATAATCTCATTCTTTATGCCTAGGTCATGAACCCATTTTGACCTTATCTTGGTGTACTGTGTTAAGTATAGGTCAATGCCTAGTTTCTGCCATACTAATTTCCAATTTTCCCAGCAATTTTTGTCAAATACTGCGTTCTTATCCCAGAAACTGGTGTCTTTGGGTTTGTCAAACACTATATTATTAAAGTTATTGGCTGTTTTATCCTTTGAACCTAACCTATTCCATTGATCAACTAGTCTATTTCTTAGCCAATACCAGATGGTTTTTAGTAACTGCTGCTTTATAATATAATTTTAGATCTGGTACAGCTAGGCCACCTTCATTTGATTTTTTGTGTATCATGATGTTATTTGGTCTTTTCTTCCCTTTCTGTGCGTCCTCCCTCTTATTCCCCCCCCAAAAAAACAAAAAAAAAACCCCTGAATCATGGAAATTTAGTGTTATATTTGTCTTTCAAACTCAAAATTACTTTTCTTTTATGCAGAGGTATTTTTTGTTGTTTGTTTTTTTACTAGATAGTTTTTCTGATATTCATGCTTTTCATTCTTTACCTCTCTATATCATTGCCCCCAAAAGTTCCTGTCTTTACATTCTATCTCAAAGCATTCTTCCAGACATAACGCTACATTTGAAACAGCTTTCTTCTTTTTATCCATCAAGCCAAATTCCTATCTTCTTTTAAATTCCTCTTCAAATCCCATGATGAAACTTCTTATTGACTTTGTACAGATTAGAAGGATGTGAATATCTCTATGGATGTCTGCTAATGAACCCTAGATCTAAAGTGGAAACTTTTTACTTTTCTTCCCTAAGCTAAAATCCCAGTTACTCCCCATGCAGCTGTTTTCCTAGGCATTCAAGATGGGACTAATCCTTATATGAAAATGCTAACTGACTCCTAAGAATGAAAATTTCAAGGCAGGTCTCCAGGAATACAGTCAGCCTTCAACAGATTCATATTTGCAGCCTTCTGCCAATTACACCCACATCATTGCTTCATAATAATAGCTGATATTTTTATGACATTTCCAGGTTTGCAAAACATTTGACATATGTACCTAGGGGATCCTAAACTTCTTGTTAATAATCTTGCTCTCTGCCATAGCTGTATCTATATTATATATGTATAGACACACATTGTTGGTGTAGTGGATAGAATGCTGGACCTGTTGTTAGGAAGATCTGAATTCAAATCTATTTTGGACATTTACTAGTTGTATAATTCTGATCAAGTTGCTTAAGCACTGCCTACTTCAGTCTCCTTGATTGTAAAACTGATGCTAATAAATAGCATTATCTCTCATACTTGTGAGATTCATGTTTGTAAAATGCCTTCCCCTTCTCTATACTTTTGTTATCTTCCTTCCAAACAGAACTATTTCAAACCCTTTTGGGAATGGAATCCATGAGAAAAGCATGTAAGTAAATCTTATTATTTATATATTTAATTTTTCCTTTCCCAGATAATTCTTGTATTGTCTCTTGAGATATTGTTGTTCAGCTGTATTAGTTGTTTTCAACTTTTTTTTTTTACGTCATTTGGAGTTTTCATGGAAAAAAATACTGGAATGATTTTTTATGTCCTTTTGCAGTTCATTTTATAGATGAGGAAACTGAGGCAAACAGGGTAAATGACTTGCCCAGGATTATACAGCTGGTGTGTCTGGGTCCAGATTTGAATTCAGATTTCCTTGACTCCAGGACTGGTGCTCAATTTACTGAGTCACCTACCTGCTCCCTTGTGAGATGTGGAACAGCTCAAATGAAGGCTGATACTTAGGACAGGTTAGGGAACTTAAATAAAATGCAGGGGAAAGGTGGACTTCAGAAAATGAAAAGCAGGGAAAACAGTGGCTGGGATGATCTTCCTAGAGTTGTCCCCATGCCTTGAATGCTTGAAGAAATCTTTATTGCTGCTCTCATTAACTCTGCTTAGAACGTCTTAGTTTAGCTTGCTCACTCAGCTAGGACCTTCGCTCACACAAGGATACAGCTCATCCTGGCTGGAAGGGAGACACCAGCCACTTCTCTTCCCTGCCTCTTGGGAAAAGATTGATTAAAGTGGGATCCCTCCTCCTATTATACTTTTCTTTCTTCAACTTCCATCACCTTGTCCCATATGTGCCCCTTTCTGATCTGTACTCTGTTGCAAGCCTTCTGAGAGATTTAATCTATGAAAAAAAGCATATAAGTCCCAATACAAGTATGTTTAATCTTTACTGCTGTCCCGAGAGGTTAAGTGCTATAGGTATTTTTACAGATGAGGAAACTGAGGCTTAAAAGAATTTAAATGACTTTATTAGTGATATTAGAGCCTAGATTTCTCCTGATTTTGATTCCACTGCATAACTCTACTTTACCATAGCTTACAGTGTGCAGCCTTGAGACTACATCACTTAGTCATGCTCCTAGGTGATCTGCTTTGGTACACAAGGTCTCTCCTCTTTCTCTCAGCAGTGGACTTCAGTTGGCCTTCCCCAAACCAGCACAGTCCCCTCTGCTGGAATCTTTTTTATCTCCTGGCCCAAGATAGAGCCCCCTTTTATGAAGATTTGTCTCTATTTGTTTCCTGGATGCCTCATGGTTTATACTTCTGTCTTTTAGAGTTATTTCCCCAAGAGACTTTCTTTGGGGTCCTGTCTCTTGAATCTTCAGCATCCCTCTCTGCACATCCTCTCTCTGAAATTTCTGAAATGAACCTAATTAAATACAATTTTATATGTTTGGTTAGTTTTTTCCCCAATTAAATTAAAATACATTTCAGAAAGCTTTATATGCTGCATAATTTAGATTTATAATTTGTAGTTTAGAAAAAAGTCATATTTGTGATAATTTCTCTAAAAACCTAGGCATCATGGCATCAGTTAAGAATATAAATCTCTTTTATCACCTGAGCAAATTTAATGTACATTTTGGAACATTTTCTTTTTAATTTAAAAATTATGTTTTATATGTGCTTTTGGATTTTATATCACATTCTGCCTAAGTAATCTTCTACTTTCTTGCCAAGAAGAAGTAAAATAGCTTCATTACCTGTTCTTTAGGGCCAATTCTGAGTATGACTTTCTCTTAGTGATCTCTTTATGTTATTGTTATCATTATGCATATTGCTGTTTCTATCTTTCTTATTTCACTCCACATTTATTCACACTAATCTTCCCATGCTTCTCTGATTTTTCTTTTTCTTTCTTTCTTCATTCCCTTCCTTCTTTCTTTCTTCCTTCCTTCCTTCCTTCCTTCCTTCCTTCCTTCCTTCCTTCCTTCCTTCCTTCCTTCTTTCCTTCCTTCCTTCCTTCTTTCCTTCTTTTCTTCCTTCCTTCCTTTTTTCTTTTTGATAATTTCAATTTTATTTTATTTTCAGTTCTGAATTCCCTCCCTCCTTCCCTTTTCCATACTGAAAAAGCAAGAAAAATAACATGAAAAAATATAGTTTTAAGCAAAACAAATCTCCACACTAGTCATTTCCATCCCTCCCAAAAATGTAAATTGACACTTTTTTTGGGGGGGGGATGATAAAAAATGTTGAGGCTTTGGGATTGTCATTGGTGTGTTGATTGGAATTTATGAGTCTTTCAAAGTTATTATCTTTACAATTTTGATATAATGACTTTTCCAAGACCATAACTTGTTACAAGGTAAAGGGTTTCCTGGGATGATAACTTCTGAACTTATGTCATGCTTCTTTATTTTCCTAGTGAGCTATTTTTCTTCCCTTCAGTTTTTTAGGGATCATCACAGAAATTATCACCTAAGAATCTGACTATGTTCTATTAATTTGAAGATGAAGAATTTTTAAAAGACAGCAAAAGAACAGGAAGATTTGGGGTCTATCATGGTGCTGTTAACATTATTAAAGATGGAGAATTGGACATTAAGTTCCATTTTCCCCTGTAGTTGTTGTCTGACAGCTTTTACGCTTTAAAGAATGCCTCATGCCATTAAAGGATGATTGAGTTGAGAACAACTACGTGCTTTCATGCTTACAGTGGTTTTAGTAATAGGACATGAATTCCAGAATGTGGAAAATACTATGGTCTATGGGACCATGCAGACACAGTTACACATACTCTCCCTGTGTAGGCACAGGCAAATCCTTTTTGGTCCACTGAAAGTGTTGAATTATTTTCCTTTAAACACTGCTTGGCCAACTACCAAAAGTGTTGTGTTGAAAACATTTTTTTATTCATTTTTAAATCCATGTGTGTTTTCAGGGAAATGTGAGCCATAAGTTTCTGATTCATTTACACTTAACTCATCAAACTGTGGTTTTGTGAGAACTCTTTGATATCTAAGAAGCTGTATGATCCTTTTTTTTTCCTTACTATATTGTTCCAGCCTTTCCCCCCCCTCATTGAAACAGGAAGTTATATTTGGTCATCAGTAAATACATTCAGTCAAAAGAATCCTTGAGCTGGATCCAAATTCCAATATCTGAAGAGATTTGTGAAGTAGGAAAGTGACATGCAGCTCAAAAAGCAAGAATCAGCTACCTGTGTAGTGGACATTCCTGGAGAAGCTTTCTGAGTGAAGGCATTTTCCATTGAAATTTTTTTCTGGAAATTTCCTCTGTGGCAAGATGACTGTATGTGTCTAAACTAATATAATTGCCAATAAGAAGTTTGAATTTTACATAGTGCAGTGAAATAGAATTCATCTCTTTCCCTGTGCGATGAATTTATATTCCTTACTGGGGAAATAGGAATGTTTAACAGGGAGCAGTTAGTGTGGTGTATAAAACATGGGCCCTCTGAGTTAAAATCCGCCTCAGACTCCTAATACTTCCTAGCTGTGTGACCCTGTGAAAGTCACATAACCCCAATTGCCTAAAAAAAAAAAAATCTATCTAACAGTACTGGTTTAGCATTTGCTAAGTTTTAGAATCTGAAGGGTTTGGCATGTGCCTGGTTATCAAGAGATCGCTTCTTTAAACTATATTTTCTGGTTTTTCCTTTCCTCTTTATGGAAAGAGTTTTCCATTTCTGAAAAGAATACAGTCCAAAGAATATAGAACAAAGTAATATATCTAATACACTAGCATGATTTTTAAACATCATGGAATTCTAAAAGATATATGCTTTTAGAATATGAGAGGAAAAGTCTCTGAAATCTGTGCTCATATGATCCACAGATAGGGAAGCTATATTGCATGTGTTTTGGAAAATAAGAACAAAAACAGTGTCTTAGCAGATTAAAAAAAATAAAATGAAAAGCAAATGCGGGAAACTGAGCAACTTTAAGCAAACAGACATGGGGCTTTTTAAATCTCTTGCTTTTACAATTCATGTGACAGATGGAAATTCAGAATACCTTGTCTTGTTGCATAAAATGTGTATTTATGTCTTACGTTAATCTCTCAGACCTGGGTAAACACACGTTAACCCCATTTGCTGTTACAAATTAGTTTGAATGCTGAGCTGGCAAACAGCTGCCAAAGGGTTGCATGAGAAAAATAACTTGAGAAATGAAAAAAAAAAGTTATTGGTTCCTTAAATACTGGAGGTCAGGACTTTGAGAAGACAGGAAACCAAGTACTTTGGGTTGTTGCCAAATATCCTCATCAGTTTCAGCTGTGGATAGAGGCCTTTTCTAACCTAAGGGCATTCTCTGCCTTTGTACAAGTGATTATGGACAGATTTCTTCTAAGAAAACGACTGGAAACACATCAGCAAATGACATCAACCATCGGCAAAACTTCCATCTCATGTCATTGTGAGGGCATTTTTCTTTTGGCTACTTGCAGTTAACTAGTCTTCCTTACAATCTCCCATTAGTAAGACATGTGTCAATGTGTCTAGCCATAACCCAAGAATTCAATGAAGAGAGGAAAGAAGAAAATAGAGGAAAGGAGAGGAAAAGAAAAGAACAGAGAGGAGAGGAAAGGAAAGAAAAAAAACAGAGAGGAGAGGAGAGAAAAGGAAAAGAACAGAGAGGAAAGAAAAGGAAAGGAGAAGAAAATAGAGGAAAGGAGAGGAAAAGAAAAGAATAAAAAGGAAAGGAGAGGAAAAGAGAAGAAAAGATAGGAAAGAAGAGGAAAGGAAAAGAGAGGACAGGAGAAGAACAGAGAGGAAAGGAGAAGAAAAGACAGGAAAGGAGAGGAAAAGAAAAGAAGAAAGAAGAAGAAAAGACAAGAAAGGAGAGAAAAGAATAGAGGAAAAGAGAAAAAAGACAGGAAAGGAGAGAAAAGGAAAAGAAAAGGAAAGGAGAAGAACAGCGAGAGGAAAGGAAATGAAAAAGAACGGAAAGGAGAGGAAAGGAAAAGAACAGAGAGGAGAGGAGAGGAAAGAGAAGAAAAGAAAAAAAGATGTTTAGAGAATGAATGAGCATCTCTAAGGTACTCTGGTCTACTTTAGTCCAGAGCATTTCTAATCCCCTAATACTTTTTAGTCAAGTGCTTTCAGCATCTTTGAGGCTAATTGATACTCTCTAATTAGTTCAATATGTCCATACCTACTGTCTTTGGTCCTTTAGCATTATGTCAGGATTTTGTTTGTAAGTGTTTAATGACCTGCTCTCTGGAGAGGAAAAAAATATACACTTACACTTTGAAGTCTTATTTGCATCAATAACATTTCCTCTGTCATTTTTGTTGTTTTTGTTCAGTTGATCTGACTGTGGTCTCATGGACCATATTAAGTCTAGAAAATCCACAAAACAATTAAGTCAAACTCTTGATTTTTACTGTTTGCTGACTTCTGAGGTGTAAATACACTGAAAATTTAAACTCCTAGGTTTAGCACACGTCCGGTTCCTTCTCAAGGGACCTCCTTTATAGAAAACCAAGTTGCAGTTTGATGGTCATGCATAATAATGTATAAGCATTGTGATCAAGCAATAAAACAAATATACAGCCAGAATGAAAGCTCTCATATGCATGCACAGCTTGCCAGTAACTCCTGGGTTATTATTATCATTGTTGTTGTTATTTAGAATAGACTTGTAATTTCA
The DNA here is from genome assembly GCF_016432865.1 of Antechinus flavipes. Lineage (NCBI taxonomy): Eukaryota > Metazoa > Chordata > Mammalia > Dasyuromorphia > Dasyuridae > Antechinus > Antechinus flavipes. The sequence continues at coordinate 282,895,272 of NC_067401.1, read as the reverse complement.
TTGATATGGGAAACTCCCAATGAGAAAACTTCTTTTATCAATGTAGATTAACACCTGTTCTTATTGTCTTAGAGAATTACTGGGGACCCTGAGGATTTAAGGGACTTTCCATGGGTAGTATGGGCATTATTGGTTAGAGGCAGTGCCTTTTATGGTAAATGTTTAACAGTCAGCTTTGCAGAGGAAAAAAATGTGCCTATAATTCACTTTTAAGTAAAATCTGCATTATTAATATTTTTCTCAATCCTTTAAGTCTAGACAATCAATAAAAGAGTAAACTAGGCCTGATTTATAGTATTTTGAGTATTTCTGAGGTACAAATATTCGCAATAGATATTTAACAACTAGCTCTTGAATAAGTACAAATTGGTTGCTAGTGGTGGGTTGATAAAGGGAAGGCTTGAATGTAGATTTTTCTTACTGAGACTGGCTTTCTATCCACTACACTTCGCTGTCTCTCTGCTTTATTAATGGTAGAATTAGGTTTACATGCTTCAAGGATTTAATGGTTCCTGGGAATCTGGGAGAGTCATTTAGTCTTGTGTACCTGCAGTAGACTTATAATATTCCTCTCTGAGGCAATGAATACAAGGAGAACAAGGAATTAGGTTATATTCTCTCGAGGATGTAATTCAGATACACAATGCACTCAGCAAATGCTTAATGGATCGAGATAACAGAAAGGTGAATGTCAATTGTCAGTCCAAAGTTAGGGCATTATAACTGTTCCAAGGAGGTGGGTGGAATTTCCCTAAAGTTGTGAAATGACCTCCATGTAGAATCAATAATAGTACAGAGACCCAGAAACAGAACATGGAAAAAAAATCATCTGTTCAAATCCTCAGTTTTATATGTGGAGGCAGTGATTCATTAATAACCTCATCTGCAGTCACCTTGGACTCAGAGCCCCGTGATCATAGTTCTTGTCCCCATCAACAATTCTTAGATGGTAAAGAACAATCAACTACTCTCTCAGGCATGAAAACTACTTCTGGAATTCATTCCCGTGTGGAGCATCGAGACATGTGCATGAAATCACAGCTTCCCTCAAAACCCTTGGACTTCTTAGGGTACGCCAGTTCTCTCACTTGCTTTAGCCTGTACATTTTGGCTAATTGTGCCCCCTTTCTTTAGAAGAAGAGGCCTTTTTTTAGCTTTTCTTTTGTTGTCCAATAATTCATTCATGTTGGACTGTCTGATCCCATGGCCCAGAACATATCAGGCTCTTACAACCTGAAGGACTCAATTTCCAATATTGTATTTAAAAAAAAAAACATTTTATTACTGTCCATGGGGTTTTCTTGGCAAAAATACTGGAGTAGTTTGCCATTTAATTCTCCAGTGGATCATCTTTTACCAAACTTCCCACTATGACTTTCAATGGCAAAACTCATTGTTTCATTGAACTATATAAGTCCATCTGTCATAGCAAAACAATGATTCAGAAGGGACTGACTTCTCTTATGGAGCCTTATAGACATGTATATATTTATGTACACAATATACATAGATATTGTATAAATATACGTGTGTGTGTGTGTGTGTGTGTGTGTGTGTGTGTGTGTGTGTAAAACCTGGATTTCAAGCCTGGAACATTTTGTGTGACTCTCTTAATTGATCAAGAAATGACCAGATCCTATGTATCTGTAAACTAAACAAAAACTCTGGCAAGGAGAAATATTATTCTTGATTCCTTCAAAACAGAGATTATATGTGGTTTCAGACTTTCTTAGGTTCTTTTTGGAGAAATTCTTGGAGAAAGAAAATAATAACTTTGAGAAAAAAAATTCTGGAAAGTAGCAACCATGTAGAGAACCTGGGATATCAACATATCCCTTATTTCCAGCTTGTATCCCTAGAGATATCAGGGAATTTCCCTGTAGATGAGATTTAGACTATTCTTTTGAAGAGAGATATTGTTCTTTTCACCAGTTAGGGGAATATCATGTAAAAGACTCCAGGTTTGAAACCCAGGTTACATATATAAAGGAAATACAAAATAATTTGGTTTTGGGGGAAGAGGAAGAGCATATTAAGTGGGGAGAAAAGAGAAGGCTACATGAAGGAGAAAATATATGAACTTTGGATTTCAAACTTTAGGCCCGGTTAGCCCAATTATTGGGAAATTGGTGTCAATTTGCTGACATGAAAATTAAGATATGAAATTTAGAATCATAGTTAACTGCAATTTGAAACTCCTGGTGGAAAGTTAGGGTAGCAGAGTGAGTACATTGATGATGGAATTCTGATTACTGTTGTACAGCACATAAGAGTATGATTACTCAGTCCTATGTCTTGCCTAAATCCATTACAGGTACTTGAAAATTAGTAGTTTATGCCTTATTACAGAAAAAAAAACAAAAAAAACAAAAAAAAAACTTGAGACTCAGAAAGAAACAAGCATTTTTTAAGCAAATGCTTAACATGCCTGGCAAATATTATCTCATTTGATTTTACAACAATCCTAGGAGGAAAGTGCTATTATGATCCCCATTTTACAGTTGGGGTAACCAAGGCAGACAGGTTTTAATGACTTATCCAAAGTCACTAAGCTAGTAAATAGATTAGAGCTTAGTGCTCTATCTACTCTACCACCTCCCTATCTGGGAACTTGTGAGGAACCAAGGTTCAAAACTATCTCTGAGACTTGCCAATTATGTGAGTTTAGATGAATTGCTTATCATCTCTGGGTCTCAATTTCTCCTCTATACAATGATAGAGTTGGACTAGAAAAGGTCCTATCCAACCCTAAATCCATAATACTTCTGTTTTCTCTTGCTGGTCTGATCTAACTATTCCCCTTAAGAACTCTTTGCAAATGAAATGTGCTAAGGTTGATAAAATTGGGAGATGTTTAACCAGAAGAAGAAAAGTCTTAAGGCAGACATGATAGCTGTTTGTAAGTATTGGAATGGCTGTTTATCATTTGGAAGATAGATTAGACTTATTCTTTTTGACTCTGGAGACCAAAACTAGAATGCTCAAAATATAAAGAAAACTAATAATTTTTTGTTGTGAAGTCATTTTTTCAGTCATGTCCAACTCTCCATGATTCCTTCTTGGCAAAGACACTGGAGGGGTTTGCCATTTTCTTCTCCATTTCATTTTACAAATGAGGAACTATGACAAATAGGGCAAAGTTACTTATCCAAGTTTACATAGCTAATAAGTATCTGAAGCCAGATTTGAACCCATGAAGATGAGCTGTCCTTATTCTAATACCAGTGTTCTAGCCACAATCTAACTGTTCCTCCTAATAATTGGAATTATCCGGAATGGACTGCCTCAGAAAGTGACTCTTTCATTGGAGGTGTGCACAGGTGTACAAACAGAGGTTGATCGATCACCTATAAGAATCTATAGGATATAGGAAATTCTTGTTCACATATAGCATGGACTAAGTGGTCTGTTAAGTGCCTTGTTCCAACCCTGCCACTGTTTAGAGTTTTAAAAGAAGATTTTAGTCTGAGAGTCAGAATATTAGGTGCATATGTCCACCATCCCAAATACCAGTGTGAAATGAACTTTTAAATAGAATATATTAGGATGACCTTTCAACTTTAAGGTTGAAAATTATACTATAGAGATCTCAAAGGTCTTTATTGTTGTAGAGAGCCATAGATAATGGGAGGCCTCTCAGTGAGGTATAAGACTCTTCAGCCCACAGGAACCTGCTGATTATGTCTGGTGCAGCTATCCTTTCTCCTTGGGAGCGTCTTAGCCTTCCTGAGAAGTCAGAGGGTGTGACAACCTGTGTTTTACTTGAAATAGAGATACTTGCAGTAAAAGATGCATTTACATATTAATAGCTTATAGTTAGCACATGCTCAGTGTGCTGTGGTGATGTAATTTTACCAAAGTATTTAGGGCTGAGAGAACTTGAAATAAATGGACTGGATATTTGCCTCATCATTCTTCCACTAAGTCCAAGGACTCAGTCTGGTCCCAAGATCTTCCAGAGAGTTAGTTCAGATGGTTTATTTTGGCACCCCTACTTGGAGGCTCTAGAAAGCACATTACATTTTGGCACCCCTACTTGGGGGCTCTAGAAAACACATTACATTTTGGCGCCCAACATAGGGCTCTAGAAAGCACACTACATTTTGGCACCTCAACTTGGGGGCTCTAGAAAGCACACTACAAATAGTAATTTGAAGGAGAACAAGAGAATGAAAGGGTGGGGAGGGAGGGAGAAAAATTTGGAACGCAAGGTTTTGCAAGAGTGAATATTGAAAACTATCTTTGCATATATTTTGAAAAATAAAAAAGGGTAAGTGACTTCCGGCCAAGATGGCGGAGAGGAGGCACATAGCTGTGTAAGTTCCGTGTTTTCTCTCACTATCCATTCCATTACAAGCCTCTGAATTAATGCTTGACTGAAAAAAAAAAACAAAAAAACAAACCCACAAATAGTTACCAAAAGAAGATATCCTTGAGATTCGCCAAGAAAGGTGTGTTTTTGCACAAGGGCAGGGACGGTTTTAGATCAGGCACAGGCTGAGGGCAGACAGCTGAGAGCACGGCAGGCAGTTCACAGCCGAGCAGATCGGAGCTGGGTGGGGTGTGATCGCAGCCATCTCTGTGGAGAGAGCTTTGCTACAGGATTGGATACTTTGCCCTGGCAGCAAGCCAGCAGCCCAGCAGAGAAGCTAGAAACACCAGGGGGTGAAGAATACAACCCCAAACAGCTGGAGTCTCTCGGGACTTGGCCATCCCTCCACCACAGTGTCTCAGCACAGCTCTCTAATCTCAGAGCGCAGGCGCAGCACAGTCCTGCTAGTGCCTCACTGCTGCCCCACAGTCTATAGAGGAAGCTTGGTAACATCACCCAGTCCCTCCCCACAAAAAAACAGACTCCATTTAGGGGTTTCTTTCTCTTTTTTTCTTTTCGCTAGTTTATCTTTGATTCTTTTCTGACAAAATGAGCAAAAAATTGAAGAGGACTTTAACCCTTGACAGCTTCTATACAGATAGAGAGCAGACTCTAAATCCTGAGGAGACTAAAAACAGACCATCTCCAGGTGAATCCCCAAAAGAGATCATCTGTTCCTCAGCACAGATGAACCTCACAGAAGAAATTAAAAAGGCTCTCACAAGGGAGCTAGAAGAAAAATGGGAAAAGGAGAGGGAGGCTTGGCAAGAGAGTCTGGAGAAGTCATCCCACTCATTTAAAGACAGAGTGGATAAAGAAATAAAATCCTTGAAAAATAGGATTAGTGAACTGGAAACAGAAAATAGCTCTCTAAAAAACAAAATTGGTGAAATGGAAAAAAATTCCATAGAACAAAAGAACTCAATTGGACAATTAGAAAAAAGATTTTTAAAAAGTGAGTGAAGAAAATACTTCATTGAAAATCAGAATTGAACAATTGGAATTGAATGACTTGAGGAGACAAGAAGAATCAGTCAAGCAAATCCAAAAAAATCAAACAATGAAAAAGAATGTGAAATACCTTCTGGGGAAAACAACAGACCTGGAAAACAGATCCAGGAGAGACAATCTGAGAATCATTGCACTCCCAGAAAAGTATGATGAAAAAAAGAGCCTGGACACTATTTTCCAGGAAATTATCAAAGAGAACTGCCCAGAAGTCATAGAAACAGAGGGTAAAATAGACATTGAAAGAATTCATCAATCACCTAATGAAAGGAATCCTAAAATCAAAACACCAAGAAATATAGTGGCCAAATGCCAGAACCTTCAGACGAAGGAAAAAATACTACAAGTGGCTAGAAAAACCCAATTCAAGTATCAAGGAGCCACAATAAGGATCACCCAGGATCTAGCAGCATCCACATTAAAGGATCGAAGGGCCTGGAATATGATATTCCGAAAGGCTAAGGAACTTGGTATGCAACAAAAAATAACTTACCCAGCTAGACTGAGCATCTTCTTCCAGGGAAAAAGATGGACATTCAACGAAGTAAACGAATTTCACCTATTTTTGATGAAAAAGCCAGAACTTAACAAAAAGTTTGATCTACAAATATAGAACTCAAGAGAAATCTAAAAAGGTAAAGATCAATCTTGGGCACTGTATTTCTGATATAAAGAATACATGTATACCTTGTTCTAGAAAGTAGATGTGGAAAGGACATTGTACCAGAAAAAGGGGAAAGTGGGGGTACTACATCTCATGAAGAGGCAAAGGAAACCTATTATATCTGAGAGAAAGAATGGAGGGGGATGAATATAGTGGGTATCTTACTGCCTTTAGAATTGGCTTTAAGAGAAAAATTTTAGACATATTCAATTTATGGTGAAACTTCTCCCACCTCGTTGAAAAGTGAGAAGGGAAAAGTGAAAAGGGAAGGAATAAGCTAAGTGGAAGGGAATACGGAAACTGGGAGGGAAAGGGGTAAGATAGGGGGAGGAAATCTAAGGCGGGGGGGAAGGATACTAAAAAGGGAGAGCTGTGAGAAGCAAGTGGTGCTCACAAGCTTAATACTGGGGAGGGGGGTAAGGGGGAAAGAAGGGAGAAAAGCATAAACAGGGGTTAACAAGATGGCAAGTAATACAGAATTGGTCATTTTAACCATAAATGTGAATGGGGTAAACTCCCCTATAAAGAGGAAGCGGTTAGCAGAATGGATTAAAAGCCAGAATCCTACAATATGTTGTTTACAGGAAACACACCTGAAGTGGAGAGGTACATGCAGGTTAAAGGTAAAAGGTTGGAGCAAAATCTACTATGCTTCAGGTGAAGTCAAAAAATGCAGGGGTAGCCATCCTGATCTCAGATCAAGCTAAAGCAAAAATTGATCTAATTAAAAAAGATAAGGAAGGGCACTATATCTTGCTAAAGGGTAGCATGGATAATGAAGCACTATCTATATTAAACATATATGCACCAAGTGGTGTAGCATCTAAATTCTTAAAAGAGAAATTAAGAGAGCTGCAAGAAGAAATAGACAGTAAAACTATAATAGTGGGAGATCTTAACCTTGCACTCTCAGAATTAGATAAATCAAACCACAAAATAAATAAGAAAAAAGTCAAAGAGGTAAATAGAATACTAGAAAAGTTAGATATGATAGATCTCTGGAGAAAATGTAATGGAGACAGAAAGGAGTACACTTTCTTTTCAACAGTTCATGGAACCTATACAAAAATTGACCATATATTAGGACATAAAAACCTCAAACTCAAATGCAGTAAGGCAGAAATAGTAAATGCATCCTTTTCAGACCACGATGCAATGAAAATTACATTCAACAAAAAGCCAGGGAAAAGTAGACCAAAAAATAATTGGAAACTAAATAATCTCATACTAAAGAATGATTGGGTGAAACAGCAAATCATAGACATAATTAATAACTTCACCCAAGAAAATGATAATAATGAGACATCATACCAAAATGTATGGGATGCAACCAAAGCAGTACTAAGGGGAAATTTCATATCTCTAGAGGCCTATTTGCATAAAATAGAGAAAGAGAAGGTCAATGAATTGGGCTTGCAACTAAAAATGCTAGAAAAGGAACAAATTAAAACCCCCCAGTCAAATACTAAACTTGAAATTCTAAAAATAAAAGGAAAGATCAATAAAATTGAAAGTAAAAAAACTATTGAATTAATTAATAAAACTAAGAGTTGATTCTATGAAAAAACCAACAAAATAGACAAACCCTTAGTAAATCTGATTAAGAAAAGGAAAGAGGAAAATCAAATTGTTAGTCTTAAAAATGAAAAGGGAGAACTCGCCACTAATGAAGAGGAAATTAGAGCAATAATTAGGAGTTACTTTGCCCAACTTTATGCCAATAAATTTGACAACTTAAATGAAATAGAAGAATACCTCCAAAAATATAGCTTGCCCAAACTAATAGAGGAAGAAGTAAATATCCTAAACAATCCCATCTCAGAAAAAGAAATAGAACAAACTATCAACTAACTCCCTAAGAAAAAATCCCCAGGACCAGATGGATTTACATGTGAATTCTACCAAACATTTAAAGAACAGTTAACTCCAATGCTAAATAAACTATTTGAAAAAATAGGGATTGAAGGAATCCTACCAAACTCCTTTTATGACACAGACATGGTACTGATACCTAAACCAGGTAGGTTGAAAACAGAGAAAGAAAATTATAGACCAATCTCCCTAATTAATATTGATGCTAAATTTTTAAATAAAATATTATCAAAAAGATTACAGAAAATCATCCCCAGGATAATATACTATGACCAAGTAGGATTTATACCAGGAATGCAGGGCTGGTTCAATATTAGGAAAACTATTAGCATAATTGACTATATCAATAACCAACCAAACAAAAACCATATGATCATCTCAATAGATGCAGAAAAAGCATTTGAAAAAATTCAATATCTATTCCTAATAAAAACACTTGAGAGCATAGGAATAAATGGACTTTTCCTAATAGTCAGGAGCATATATTTAAAACCATCAGTAAGCATCATATGCAATGGGGAAAAACTGGAACCTTTCCCAGTAAGATCTAATATCACCATTATTATTCAATATCATATTAGAAACACTAGCCTCTGCAATAAGAGTCGAGAAAGAGATTAAAGGAATTAGAGTAGGCAATGAGGAAACCAAACTATCACTCTTTGCAGATGATATGATGGTATACCTAGAGAACCCCAGAGATTCTACTAAAAAGCTAATAGAAAAATCAAAAAGGTATTTTTTTAAAGAGAGAGAATGGAAGGAAAAAAATTAAAGTTTTTCAGAGACACTGGATAAGTATTCCTTAACTTATCATTTTCTCCAAGATAAATGAAGGGCAGGCAGTTAGTGCAGAAAATAGAATGGTCAGAAAGACCTGAGTTCAAATCCACCTTTAAACATTAGCTGTGTTACTCTGGGCAAGTTACTTAACCTTGTTTACCTCAGTTTCCTCATTTGTAAAATGAGCTAGAGAAGGAAATGGCAATCTATTCCAATATCTTTGCCAAGAAAATTTCAAAAGGGGTTTCAAATAATTGATCACCACCGAACAACAACAACAACAAAATTCCTTCAAGAGATAATCGGACATATAAGGATTTTTTTGTACAGGCTCATGATTCCACAGGTATCCCATTTTTATGAAAAACCTTCAGTAAAAGAGGGTATATGGTATGATTGTTATTTAACCTTGTAGTCAGGAAGACATGGATTAGAGTTCTGCCTCTGATACATACTGAGTGTGTGTCTATGAGTAAGTCATTTAACTTTTATGTGTTCTCAATAACTCTAGGAAGGTACTAGTCTGCACTGGTAGAATGAGTTTTCTGATCCAGGAATTTCCTGTATCAATGAAATCACAAGTTCAGTCCCTATTTATTTTATTTTATTAAAGCTTTTTTTTTTTTTTTTTTTTTTTACAAAACATGCATGGATAATTTTTCAACATTGATCCTTGCAAAACTTTCTGTTTCAACTTTTCCCCTCCTTCCTCCCACCCCCTCCACTAGATGGCAGGTAGTCCAATACATGTTAAATATGTTAAAGTATATGTTAAATACAATATATGTATACATATTTATACAGTTATCTTGCTACACAAGAAAAATCAGATCTAGAAAGAAAGAAAAGAACCTAAGAAGGAAAACAAAAATGCAAGCAAACAATAACAGAAAGAATGGAAATACTATGTTGTGGTCCACACTCATTTCCCATAGTTCTCTCTCTGGATATAGCTGATTCTCTTCTTTACTGAATAATTGGAACTGGTTTGAATCATCTCATTGTTGAAGAGAGCCATGTCCATCAGAATTGATCATCATATAATCTTGTTATTGCTGTTAATAATAATCTCCTGGTTCTGCTCATTTCACTCAGCATCAGTTCATGTAAGTCTCTGAGGCCTTTCTGAAATCATTCTGTTGGTCATTTCTTACAGAACAATAATATTCCATAACATTCATATACCACAATTTATTCAGCCATTCTCCAATTGATGGGCATCCACTCAGTTTTCCGTTTCTAGCCACTACAAAAAGGGCTGCCACAAACATTTTTGCACATACAGGTCCCTTTCCCTTCTTTAAGATCTCTTTGGGGTATAAGCCCAGTAGTAACATTGCTGGATCAAAAGGTATGCGCAGTTTGATAACTTTTTGAGCATAGTTCCAAATTGCTCTCCAGACTGGTTGGATATGTTCACAACTCCACCAACAATGCATCAGTGTCCCAGTTTTCCCACATCCCCTCCAACATTTGTCATTTCTTTTTCTTTCATCTTAGCCAATCTGAGAGTATGTAGTGGTACCTCAGAGTTGTCTAAATTTGCATTTCTCTGATCAATAATGATTTGGAGCATCTTTTCATATGTCAGTTCCTATTTATAAAGTACCTTAGATTTACATTATTTAGTTGTGTCTGAGTCTTCCTGCCCCATGAAACATAATATACTAATACTGTCCATGAGGTTTTCTTGGCAAAGCTATTACACTGGTTTATCATTTTCTTCTCAGTGGATTAAGGCAAATATAGATAAAGTGATTTGTCAAGTTACATAGTAAGTGTCTGAGGCCAAATTTGAATTTAGGCCTTCCTGTCTTGAGGCTTAGTATTTAGTAGTAGAAGTGAGGCATCTAGCTGTCTATATATACATTGATTAATTTAATCTTTTAAAATTATCCTGAAAGGTCTACAGCACCATGTTTCAGCTGCAGTCTCATTCTGTAATTCCCCTCAGTACATGGAGTCTCCTCACCTTGAAATATCTCTCTGCCATATTGACTTTCTTCTTCCATTGATGAGTTTCTTGCAGGTCCTCTGTTTTGAGGAGTCCAGATTGTCTGTCCTTTATTTTTCTTGTAGCTTTGATTTTGACATTCATGCTCTCTCACAGATACCTATATCCTTCCCTGCTCAGCCTCTTTACCTCTTCCCCCATCCACCTTATCTCCCTATACTTTTCAGTTTTCCTTCATGTGATATCTTTTCCATAAAACATAAACTCCTTGAGGGTAGACACTGTCTTTCTTTTTGCTCATTGTTTGTATTCTTAGCACTTAGCACTTTGCCAGTACCTGGTAAATAGTATGTTTATAATACATACTTATTATTTTTAAATAGTTATATGTTTTAAATATTAAATTTAATGAATTATCAAAAAATTTAGTAAATTTTAAATTAGCTAGTGTTTTTTAAGTTTATACATTTTTTAAAAGTTCTTTTAAGTTTATACATTTTTAAAAAGTTCTTTTTCTCAAACTTTCTTTTTTAAATTTTTAAAAATTTTTCCCAGGTACATTTAAAACAATTTTTTACATTTGTTTTTAAAATTTTGAGTTCCAGAACCTCTTCCTTGTCCCCATTCCCAGACCCCATTAAAAAAGCATATATAAAGTTATTATACTTATTAATTTGAAGTGCTTTATTACCCTCATTTTACAAGATGAAGTAACTGAGGCTTTAGACAATTTAAATGACTCATTCAGAATCACACTGCTAATAACTATCCCAGGTAAAATTTGAACCCAGGTCTTCTTGATTTCATTTCTATATGCACCATCTCTTGTATACCTTTTACTGAATAAGAAGATGATTTCATAAAGGTTAGATTTAACATATGCAAGTATTACTTTGTTCCTATTTTGCTTTCTTTTGGAAGAGAAAAGGAATAAGAATCACAAGATTTTGTATTACTTAAGTAAATGATTATAAGTAAATATATAAGTATTTGAACAAAAAAAATTACTTGGAGATAGGGGCAGCATATTTAGAAATCTATGTCTAATGCCTAGTAAAATAGGTGACTTCATTAATCCTTTTAAGAAGCTTTAAATTCCTTAAATAATTATCCCTACTGTTGTCATCAAACTTCTAGAATCTCTAATTTTCTTTTGCCTAAGAGAATTGCTTAATGTTAAATTTCTCCATTGGGTCTTTAGCTATTCAAAGTTTTTGAGAAGAAATGAAAAATTTGAGGCGAAATTGGGTAAAACTCCCAAAACAAAATCAAATCTCAACTTTACAAACCTTAATGCAATGCATTTAAAAGAATTCAAAACATTTTCTTCCAAGTAGATTATCATTTAGACCTTTTTGCATATTTCCAAGCATAGAGAGCTTGTTTGTATTAAGTTTTTTTAGAGGATTTTTGTAATCCAGTAATAGCCAAACAGTTAGATATAACAGATAGTGATTACTGGGGGAAAGAAGTTTTACAGAAATGCTTAATGCCAAGTCCATTTATAACATACAAATGTGTCATATATATACACACAAGCTATTCATAAAAGTTGTGCTCATTGGATTTCTTAAGTGGAATTATATTTTGAGATAGGTGGGATAATTAAAAGTATCTTGCAGTCACTCCCTCTCCCCTACCAATTATCATGCTTTAATTTATTGGTGTATGAATTGCAATTTGGGTCTCTTTGGTGTAGACATACCTATATTTAAAATATTTATTTCTTTTTGAGCTCTGGCTTCCAATTCCTTGACTAACATTCACAGACAATGCTGAAATTATTTTAGTTAGAGAGAACTTCGCCTCTGGATTAATATAATTTTCCACAGAAAGTACCTTTTTTCCCCCCTATTTTAAAGAACAACCTCTGGGAAGAATTATTTAAAAGTGAATTTTTTTTATTGTTTATTTCTTTAAAGAAAATTCCCTTTAAAAAAGGAGGAAGTGTTGTGATACCAAGACAGCTGGCTGAGGACAATGACTCATTCTCCTTCATAAATTACAGCTCTTCAGACTGCCTGAATGAGTTCTCACATTTTCAAAAAAAAATTATGAGAGCACCTATGGCTGTAGAAATATCCACTGAGGCAATTTAGGAAATAGGAAACTGAAGTAAGCGAATTCTAAGAAACATTAATGTATGCCTGGAAATGCTTTTTAAAAAAAAAAAGTTACTAAGAGGCTTTCTGTATATTTAGTAAGAAAGTACCAGGTTTTCCATTAAAGATAGTAAAAGTTTTAAATTCCGATATTGGATAAGCAAGAGGTATGCTTATTTATGCTTGCCTGCCTGGGCTGGGAGTTAAGGTAAATAGAAAAGACCTTTAAGTTGTGTCTTAGTTCAGTTGGCTTAAGCAGTGATCTGGTTTTGGTGAGGTTCTGGATCACTAGATGGGGTTGGCAGAGAAAGTCTGAAGTAATGATAAGATTACTCTTTGAGGCAAGCAGAGAAAGGCACTGATGGGGATCAGCTCAAGCTTAAAGCCTCACCCCTTGTTGGAGGTCCTGGGTAACCCCACATTATTGTATCCAATCAGAATACCAAGTTATGTCACACCCTTCTTCAGCATCCCCCTCTGCCTCTCTTTCCTTTCCCCCTATTCTCCCTCCCCATGAAATTTCCCCTATAAATCTGTCCATAGTCCACACCATCTTTGCTGAATCCCTTTTAGGTTATTCTGCTATGGTGTCTGCCTCCTGGTCTTTCTTCCCATCCCTTCCCTCATGCCTCATGGTGTTTTTCCTCTTCTTATAGTTAACTAACTTTTAGGATGCTAAACTCCCCTAAGGATTTAACCTGTCAGACAATGGCATATTCCCACCTCTAATTTCCTTTTTTCTGGTTAATTGTGAGTTCCACTGGTGAACTTGTCTTTTCTATTGTTAATTGTTATGTGCTCTCCCAAATCTATTCTGTATTTATAATTCCTGGTGTCTATTTTCTCTCTTCATTTCGTCTGTAACTCTTTTCATAAATAAACCTACCTTTTGCCAAACAGAAAGACCACTGTGAACTCTTCATATGACCAAACCCTGACATTTGGTGACAATTGTTCACCTCAATCTCAATATTTGGTGCTGAACATCAATCTCATCAGTTTTGTAGATTTTATCTATTCCCACTATGCATACCCAAGTATTTGTTTCTCTTTATAAAGACTTGTTAGTCTACTGGAATCATTGAATGATGGAGCTGAGAAGGGATCTCATAGAACAGCAGAATCATAGAATTAGAATTCAAACCTATCTTAAAGATCATATAGACCCACCCCCTGATTATACAAGATGAGGAAACTGAGAAGTGGCAAAGGTTGAATTTGATTTCAGATTCTCTATGAGCACTGATCCCACTCCCTAATTTAATTAATTAGGAAATAAATCACTTCATTTAGTATCAAGAACTTTCAATATTAGTGGAACAGTTATGTGACATTGTATTTTTTAAAAGCTTTATGAATGCCTTTTGTTTTGAAATCATAGACATTTAAAGACATAATTCCATTCTTCTCATTTCTATCCTTCCAGATTTCCACAGTAACAAAATCAATCAAAATGGCTAACTCATCTGACAGTGTATGCAACATTATACACCCCAATTCCCCAATGAAGATAATGAATGGATTTACTTATTTCTCTTCTCATTTTGTAGATGAGAAAACTGAGATAGGAGTAAAGGAACTTTTCTAAGCCCAGTTAGCTAGTTAGAGGCAAAATGAAGACAGCAATTCAGGTTGCTTGACTTCCAATCTATAGGTCTGAAATTTCTGGGCAAGGATGTAAATATGGTTCATATCCCACTGTACATTAATCAGTTTTGCACTGTTTCCATAGTCTGTAGCCAGTCCCTTGAGTAATTGGTAAAAATATGTATTATTTGTATTAGTGAATTAGGAGAAAGTGTGTAGATGAATCAGTGAAAATTCATAATTATTAGTTCCAATTTATCTTTTCAAACTTATCTCACATAACTTCCCTATATATATTTTACTCTCTAGACAGATTGAATGATTCCCAACCCCCCAAGTATATTCTGGGCATTCTTTCCTCTCTTTAGTTTTTTTTTTTTTTTAACTATTCCACATGCCTTAGAAAACACAAAAGTATTACTCCCCCCCCCAAAAAAAAATCTTGTTGATATCCCTTAAGGCCCAGCTCAAATAATTTTTCACCTGTGATTCTTCCCCTATCTCATTACTTTGCATATTCTAACTTTAGTACTTTGTGTGTGTGTATACACATATCTGTAATTTGTGTGTGCTCATATATTTTAGATACATAAGTATCTATACTTATATAAACTTAATACTTAACATATTTTAATTTGTTTCATATTTGCTTTTCTACTTATACTATTGCCTTTTCCAGAGGGGTTCAATATTCCTGCAGTTTATTCAATGAGGCACAGAGGAAGTGATACTAAATGCATACTGAGTTTCAAGACACCATGACTTAGATAGAGGAAAGATCCCAGAAGTGGGAGAACTTGAAAGTGAAAAGGCTTCTCTGAAAACTTGCCAGAAGAGTTAAGCAAGTGCTTCTAAAGAAAAGTCCCTGGTGAATTGTAAGCTCCATGAGGCAATGATTATGTTTTATTTGTCCTTGTAGCTTTCTCCAAAAGGATTTGAAAAATGATTCCTGTGCTGGGTGGAGAATTATAGGAAGATATGGCCAAGGATCTCATAGAACAGAAGGACAACAAGGATTAGAAGAAATATCCCTATTAAGCAGAGCATAAAACCAATGAAAAATTGAAGTAGAATAAGTCTCTTTAGGTTGCACGATGTCAATTAATGGATGATGAATGATGGAAAAGAAAGCTTCCATGGGTGCACTGCTAGAATCCTTTTCCACTGATTGATTGCACATTCTTATGAATCAAGATGAGTTCCACTTTGATGCCTATCAGGCAATTTCCTTCTTCCTTTTTGTACTTTGATTCTCATAAGTTCCCTCTTTCTTACTGAGGTCGGATGACCTCAAACATTTCTTTAGAAGCACTTGCTTAACTCTTCTGGCAAATTTTCAGAGAAGTCTTTTCACTTTCAAGTTCTCCCAGTTCTGGGATCTTTCTTCTAGCTAAGTCATAGTGCCTAGAAACTCAGTTTGCATTTAATCCCACTTCCTGTGTTTCTCATTGAATAAACTGCAGGAATACTCAGCCCCTCTGGAAAGTGCAAGTCTTCTGAAGTCTGTGTGGGGTGCAGTGTGTTAGGCTCAGTCAGTGCATGAGATCCCATGTTCTGGTCCCATCAGTGGTTTTACTGGCAGAGGAAGAGGGCAGCAGATGTACTGGTTCTATTATTTATTATATATGTGAGAAATAGCAAAATCCATTGCTTTTATTTTTGTGAAAGTTACATGACCGGGGTGGGGGTCGGGGGGGGGGAACTCTATATTTTGGAATTTGAATATTTGAATTTTGTTCCTTTTTGTACTATATACTATCTTTGTCAAATCATTATAACCACCAGACCTCAGTTTTCTCATCAAACTGTAGTAGGGCATCTTCTGATTGCAATTGTTGCATATGAAAGGATGGAGCCAGAACATAGAATTTCTATGGTCCCTGGGATTTCTAAATCACGTGATTTTTTTTAAATCTGTAGGGATAGAGATAAAAAATTGGATTGGTAATTTAATTGGTATGGGGAATTTCTGGATGGGTAAACTCCCTTTGTGAAGGTTGGCATTTTCTCTGCAGTTTGTAGTCTTAGAGAGTTGCCTAGAGCAATAAAATGTTAAATGCCCAGTCAGAGGCTTGGATTTGAACCATGATTTTCCTGACTTTGAGGCCAATTCTCTTTTCAGTATACCCTATCAAATGATAGATTCTCAAGCTTTGGAAGGTCTCAGATGCCATTCAGTAGAGAATCTTTTATTATATCACCAATAAGAAATTGGCTAACCTTCAATTTAAGATCATCAGGGACAATGAATCCACTTCTTTCCAAAATAGCTTGCTTAGAGGTATACTTAAACCAACTGGTACTATATGAATATTTATGCCTTAGAAATGGAAAAATCAGAGTTTGATTTTTTCATTTTGGTAATTGTCTAAACAAAGAAAAATGATGGAGAAAAAGTGACTAGTGCAGATTAAACTTTAAAATGTCATGTGCTTTGGGAGAGCTGATTAATAAGCATTCATCAGCATATAATGGAATGCATTCCAGTTTTGGATAGTTCTAATTTTTAGAAAATTTTTCCTTCTGGGGACAAAAAGAATAGGCCTGATCTTTCTTTCATAGGACAGTCCTTCCACACAATAACAGATGGGGCCTAATCAGGCTAAAGTGGAGTGAGACGTCCACTTTTCCTAGTTCTGAACATTGTTCCTTTCTCACAGTAGACTAAGACAATAATAACTTTCTCTAACTGTCGCAACACACTTATGTTGATTTTGTAATTTACTGCAACTACAACTCTCAATCCTTTTATTAATGGATTTTTCTATCATTAAGCTTTCTCCATTTTGTATGGACAAAGTTGATTTTTCAAAGTATAGACTACATTCATCACTGTTGAATTTCTTATTATATTGGATCCAGTGTTTGGGTCTGTTAGAGAAGGAAAAAATACTGGATTGTGGGTCATAAGACCTGCCTCTGATATTATCTGTGTGATCTTCAGTAAGGCATTTTATCTCCCTCAACTTCAGTTCTCTCATTTGTGAAAGGAGGACTTAGACTAGATGGCCTCTAAATATGGCCTTTTGTTATTCAGGTATTTCAGTCCTGAAATGTCCAACTCTTCATTATCCCTTTTGGAATTTTCCTGGCAAAGATACCAGAATGGTTTGCCATTTCCTTCTCCGGCTCATTTTATAGAGAAGGAAATTGAGGTCAGATTTGAACTTAGGAAGGTGAGTCTTCCTCATTTCAGGTTAACTATTCTATGACTACGAATGTCCCCAGTGTCTTTTATAGGTCTATATTTATGAGCTAAATCTTTATGAATCCAGACTGTATTATGTATTTAATTATTCCTTTTGTGTTTGCAGATTGGATAACTGTGATATCTGAAATAGAATGAATGTTGGATATTGAGTCATGGAACTTGAATTCAAATCCCAATTCTGTTTCTTACTGTCTTTTCTCTTCTATAAAATGAGCAATCTACAAAGTCCCTTCCAGTACTCTCTGCTCCTGGGACCCTTTCCTTCCTCTGCTCTGAAGATGGAGATGAAGATGGGAAACTTTTAGTCTAAATTCAATAATTGGCTATTAATATGAGAGAAATGATCACTTTTTTCAACATAAATAAAATTAATCAACCAACTTATATATTTAATGACACGTCTAAGAAAGAAATAAAGGAAAGTAATAGAAAATGAATATAAAGTATAACATAGTACTATAATACTCAAATCAGTAAAGTTCATGTTTAAAATGCATTGGGATTGGATGATAAAATAAGTGATAAGATTTAATTTAGCTCCAATTCACTTTGTTTTCTCTATCAGGAAATATGATTTTGGGCAATTTTAATAGACTTGTGATGGAAAGAGCCATCTGTATCCACAGAGGGAACTATGGAGACTGAATGTGGATCAAAGGATAATATTTTCATCACATCCATCACTTTTAGTATTATCATTTATTTTATTCTCTTTTTCCCCAATATTGATTTTTAAAAACCCTGATGTGTTGATTTACATTCAGTTTATTTAGTTCTTTCTCTGGATGCAGAAGGCATTTTCTGTCCAAAGTCTATTGGGATTGCCTTGGATCACTGAACTACTGAGGAGAACCAAGCCTTTCGTAGTTGATCATCACATATTCTTGCTGTTGTTGTGTACAATGTATTCATGGTTCTGTTTGTTTCTCTCAGGATCAGTTCATGTAAATCTTTCCAGACTTTTTTATAAGCAGTTTGTTCATCATTTTTTATAGACCAATAATATTCCATTACCTTCATGTACCACAACTTATTTAGCCATTCCCCAATTGATGGTCATCCATTCCTTTTCCACTGTATCTTTTCTTCTTCTGAATGTTTGGAAGTTGATTCTCCCCATATCTACAATACATGTCAGACCATATTTGGTTTTTCTCTCTGTATATCTCATAAATTCTGAAGGGATGAATATTTCCCCCAAATAATCTAGAATTTCAACTTTATCAATCAGTTTAGTTGCTCCTTGTTGGTCAGCACCAGAATATTAGTTTCATTAGACTAAGAAATCATTGATGTTTCTCTTTTTTATTATAGCTTTCTATCGACGAAACATATGCATGGGTAATTTTTCAACACTGACCCTTACAAAAATTTCTATTCCAACTTTTCCCCTCCTTCCTTCCACCCTCTCCCCTAGATGGCAGGTAGTTCCATACAGAAATCATTGATGTTTAATATGGTATGGACTTCCTTGGGAGTCTGGTGAAGCCTTTGAATCATTTCTTACAATAATATTTTTAAATGTATAAGATAAAATTTAAAGGAACACAAAGAAAACCAATTATATGGAATATGGTTATAGATTATTTTAGGCTTGCTTTACAGCTACTGCAAAGGAATAGGTACAGAGGATGGAGAATGGAGTATTGTGTATGAGGAAGAGGAAATTGGCTAGTATTCCTGGGCCATGGAGAGCATGAAGGATAATAATAAAATACTGGAAAGATAAAGAGAATCAAGTTAGGAAGAGCTTTAAATGCTTCCAGAGATGACAGGGAGCCATAGGAATTTTTTTAGTGATGAGGAGGTAAAATGGTTAAAACTATGCTAGGAAAATCACTTTGACAATTATACATAGGGTGGTTTTGACTGAGAAGAGACTTAAGAAAACGAATACAAGTAGAAGTTATTTCAATAATTCAGATGAAATGTAATAAGAGTATGAACTAGGATAGTATGTGTAAGTGGACAGAAGGATACATATCACAGAGATGTTATAGTGAAAGAAATGAGATGATTTGACAACCAAATAGGTAAGTGAGAGAAACAAAAGCAACCTTGCAGAAATGTTCAGAAAACTTGGGGCAAATTGATTGATGTACCAGTGCTGATTCAAATAAAATCAAACTTTATGCTCTCTATGCTGTTAATTAATGATCTATAATTTCTCAAAATCTCTTTCTTACATTTGCCTTTCATGATACAGCATTTATTTCTCCTACTATGTGAAAAGGAATTAGAAGCAACATCCCCAATGAAATTTCCTGTTTCTGTTTTGCTTTTTCCTTGCTTGGCTAATTATTATAGTGATATTTTCAGGAATTTTATATGTAGCCATTCATTGAGTAAGTAACTGGGATTGAAAAGCATTTGTTCGTCTATAGGTTCTTTTCACTGAACAGAAGATTGTAATGGGCTGAGGCTTGAGTTGATGCACTGAGGTCCCAAGCACGTGAGGCTAAATAGTAATTGGACCATACTCTATTAATATATAAGCTTGGAGAAAGAATGACCCCTGCCCACTCTTTGTGCAAGTCCTGATGTGTTGTCTAGGAAATGACGATTTTGGTGGGTGGAGGCAGGGGAGTAGAAAGGGAAGGGGAAGGAGAGACTGCTGGCTGGCGTCTTGACATAGCTGCTCGCATTGCCATTGCGATGGCCCTTCAGCTCAGATCTCCCTCTGCTGGCTGGCTTCCTGTCGCAACTGCCCATATTGCTATCACAATCCTTCTTGCCCATATTGCTATCGCAATCCTTTTTCACCTCTTCACTTCAATAAAGATTGAAGATTTGTCCCTTAACCTGAATTCCTGACTCTGGCTGATTTTAAATATGCGGTCATTACAGAAGATATTGTTAATAAATTGGTTCTAATTGTTCCTAATGTTTTAAAGCAAAGGACATAAATGACTAAGTTTCCTAGTGACTATTGATTACTTGGCAGAATAAAACATAATTGGCCAAATATTATAGGCAAAATCCTATTCAAATGAGTTCCACAAGGCATCCATATTCTTCTTCTTTTTTTTTTTTTTTGTAGTGGATTTGGGTTCTACTAAATACACTATTATTATGATAAGATTATGTTACAGGAGTTGAAGATGCCTAGATACTATGAGTTACCAAGTATGGTCAACAAGCATTTATTAAAGACTTATTTTATGCTACATATTATGCTAAATACTGTGAAAAACAATATTTTGAAACCCAGAAGAAAAAGCAGGAAATGTAATTTACATATCTTAATCTCACTCCTTTTCCAAGCTTTATTGAGAATAAGGTTTGATTCGATTGGATGACCATTTGGATATATGATAGAGGGAATTCTTTTTAAAAAAAAATTTTTAAACATGGATCCTACTTGATGACCATGAAGGAGTTGTTCCAATTCTATGAAATTATGCAGTTCTGTGAATCATAACAAACATTTCTGTTAGGTTACTGTTCTTGTTCAGTCGTGTCCAGCTCCGTGATCTCATTTGGAGTTTTCTTGGCAAAGATATTGAAATGGTTTGCCATTTCCTTCTCCAGCTATTTTGCAGATGAGGATCCGGAGGCAAAATGAAGTGACTTGCCTAGGATCATATAGCTAGTATGTATCTGAGGTCAGATTTAAACTCAGGTTTTCCTGACTCCAGGACCAGTGCTTTATGCACTGTGCCACCTAATTGTCCCCCAAAATATTGTAGTTAATGTATAAATTGTTCAGTTCATAGTTTTCCAACATTTCTCCAAATCTATCCCTTAATAATTTATTATGCTGAACCACTATTCCATTACATTGATATACCATGCTCAAATATTCTTAGTTAATTCCCCAAATGGGCATCCTTTTATTATTCAGTTCTTTTCTACCACCAAAAGGGCTGTTATAAATATTTTTTGGTCCAATGAAGGATTTCAAAAGACCCAGGATCATTGGATTATAAAATGTTGATGTACAGAATTTAAGAGATTATCTCCTTGCAGAACATAGAACATAGTCTTATAGATGCTCTAGAGATGGAAATGACTTTAAGTTTACTTGTTTATTAAAGTTTTTGATTTTCAAAACATGTACTTGCATAATTTTTCTTTTTTTATATTCTTTTTTTTTTTGGAAATGACTTTAGTTTAGCTTGTCCAACTATTTCACTTTACAAGTGAAGAAAGTAAGATCTAAAAAAAAGTAAGGATTGTATAAAGTAATAGTGTCAAAGCCTAGTCTCCTGACTCTTCACAAATAAAACCTCATTTAAGTCTCTTGATAACTGCAAAGTATGCAATATTATTTTTGACTTTAACAGAAAAGGATGATTAATACAGAGATAAATCAAATGTCTCACATAATATATCACAACATATCAGAAGCAGAGCCAAGACTAGGATCTAAGTTTCTTTCCATCTTTTTTTTTTTCATTGCTGAAAGACAGCATTTTATTTGGTAAAGGATCTGGTTTAAAATCTAGCCTCTGTCCCTTACGGTCACTTGTGTAGCATTGGATTAGTCATTTCAATGCTTTGTGTTTCAGGTTTTTGTATTTCTCTAGCTCTCTCTTTCTTTTTATTTTTTATTATTTTTTACTAAAGCTTTTTAATTTTCAAAAGATATGTATAGATAATTTTTCAGCATTAACCCTTGCAAAACCCTGTGTTCCAATTTCCCCCACCTTCTCTCTACTACCTCCCTGATATGGCAAGTAATCTAATATATGCTAAATATGGTATATACATACATACACACACACACACACACACACACATACACACACACACACACACACACACACATATATATATATATATATATGTTAAGTCCAATATATGTATATATATTTATAAAATTGTCTGGCTGCACAAGAAAAATCAAATCAAAAGGGGAAAAATGAGCAAGAAAATAAAATGCAAGCAAACAACAACACAAAGAGTGAAAATGCTATCTTGTGATCCACACTTAGTTCCTACAGTCTTCTCTTTGGGTGTGATGATTGTCTTCATCACAAGATCATTGGAACTGATCTGAATCGTCACATTGTTGAGAAGTGCCATGTCCATCAAAATTGATCATTGTATAATCTTGCTGCCCTGTACCATGATCTCCTGGTTCTGCCCATTTCACTCAGCATCAGTTCATGTAAGTCTCTCCAGGATTCTTTGAAATCATCCTGTTGATCATTTCTTACAGAACAATAATATTCTATAACATTCATATACCACATGAACGTTATGGAATATTATTGTTCTGTAAGAAATGACCAGCAGGATGAATACAAAGAGACTGGTGAGACTTACATGAACTGATGCTGAGTGAAATGAGCAGGACCAGGAGATCATTATATACCTTAACAATGATGCTGTATGAGGATGTATTCTGATGGAAGTGGATTTCTTTGACAAAGAGACTTAACTCAGTTTCAATGGATAAATGATGGACAGAAGCAGCTACACCCAAAGAAAGAACAATGGGAAATGAATATAAACTGTTTGCATTTTTGTTTTTCTTCCCGGGTTATTTATACCTTCTGAATCCAATTCTTCCTGTGCAACAAGAGAACTGTTCAGTTCTGCACACATATATTGTATCTAGGATATACTGTAACCTATTTAACATGTAAAGAACTGCTTGCCATCTGGGGGAGGGGGTGGAGGAGGGAGGAGAAAAGTCAGAACAGAAGTGAGTGCAAGGGATAATGTTGTAAAAAATTACCCTGGCATGGGTTCTGTCAATAAAAAGCGATTAAAAAAAATTCATATACCACAATTTATTCAGCCATTCTCCAATTGATGGGCATCCACTCAATTTCCACTTTCTTGCCACTACAAAAAGGGCTGCCACAAACATTTTTGCACATGTGGGTCCCTTTTCCTTCTTTAAGATCTCTTTGGGATATATAAGCCCAGTAGAAACACTGCTAGATCAAAGGATATGTATATACAATTTGATAGCCCTTTGGGCATAGTTAGGAGGGTTTCTTGATTCCTAATTTACTATTTGTTGTCCTTATTTTAATGTTGTTATGTTTTTGTGCTCATATTATGGCAGGGAGATGGTCATGGAATAGAGCATAATTATGAAAAAACCATAAACTTACTGTTTATCCTGAGTAAATATCGTTTTTCCCTCTATAGCTTTAGGTATCATCATACAACTGCCTAAGAAATGCTATTCAATTTAATGAAGGGATCATATTTCTGGTAAGGGAAAAAAACCTATATTTTTGATTGAAAAAATTTTGTAACATCTTTTCATGAAAAATGTCAAAAATACTAGATTATAGAAGCATTATACATCAATTAATTAAATTTGTACAAAAAAATCTGCAAATGATGATAATTTCTCAAGAGAGGACAATATATTGATCGAGCATGTCCACTAGCATTTTATAACCAAACATTTATTAAATTCTTATGTGCCAGATACTCCAAGTGCTGAGAATAAAAAGAAAAAAAAACAAAAATAGTTCTTAAAAGATCTCATTTCCAAAATATATAGAAAATTGACTCTAATTTAAAGAAATCAAGCCATTCTCCAATTGACAAATGGTTAAAGGATATGAAGAGACAATTTTCAGATGATGAAATTGAAACTATTTCTAGTCATATGAAAGAGTGTTCCAAATCACTATTGATCAGAGAAATGCAAATTAGGACAACTCTGAAATACCACTACACACCTGTCAGATTGACTAAGATGATAGGAAAAGATAATAATGAATGTTGGAGGGGATGTGGGAAAATTGGGACACTGATGCATTGTTGGTGGAGTTGTGAACGAATCCAACCATTCTGGAGAGCAATTTGGAATTATGCTCAAAAAGTTATCAAACTGGTATACCCTTTGATCCAGCAGTGTTTCTACTGGGCTTATATCTCAAATTGATATTAAAGAAGGGAAAGGGATCTGTATGTGCAAAAATGTTTGTGGTGGCCCTGTTTGTAGTGACTAGAAACTGGAAACTGAGTGGATGCCCATCAATTGGAGAATGGCTGAATAAATTGTGGAATATGGATGTTATGGAACATTGTTGTTCGGTAAGAAATGACCAGCAGGATGATTTCAGAAAGGCCTGGAGAGACTTACATGAACTGATGCTGAGTGAAATGAATCGGACCAGGAGATCATTATACATTTCAACAACAAGACTATACAATGATCAATTCTGATGGACGTGGCTCTCTTCAACAATGAGAGGATCCAAATCAATCCCAATTGATCAGTGATGGACAGAACCAGCTACACCCAGAGAAAGAAGAATGGGAACTGTTTGTGGACCACAACATAGTATTTGCACTCTTTCTGTTGTTGTTTGCTTGCATTTTTGTTTTTCTTCCCAGGTTATGTTTACATTTTTTCTAAATCTGATATTTCTTGTGCAACAAGATAACTGTATAAATATGTATAAATATATTGTATTTAACATATACTTTAACATGTTTAACATATATGGGACTACCTGCTATCTAGGGGAGGGAGTGAAGGGAAGGAGGGGAAAAGTTGGAACAGAAAGTTTTGCAAGAGTCAATGTTGAAAAATTACCCATGCTTGTGTTTTGTCAATAAAAAGCTATAATTAAAAAAAGAAGAAGCAGCAGCTTATATTCTAATAGAGGAGACCACATGAGCATAAACCAGCACATACCAGATACATACAAAGTAGACAAGAGAAAGTTTTAGAGGGGAAGATAATAGAAACCGGAGGCCCTAGGCAAGATCTCCCACCACAGAAGGGGTTTGAATGGTCCTAAGAGTAGGCAGGGATTCTAAGAGACTAACTTTAGTAGTTAGAGTTTCAGAAAACTCATTTCAATGAAATGTTAATTTTTAAAAGTTTCTTAAAATAATGAAATAATATATTTACTGGTGACCATACTTTTGATTATATGAGTAAAAATTTCTTGACTGGGGCAATTTGAGTGTAAAAGCAGCTTCCCAAAGCAGAAATATTAGCTAGTGAGAAACGTTCAAAGATTTATAGCTAATTTTTGTCACTTCTCCAGAGATGGAAAAAAAGTTATCTTCTTGGAAATCTCAGTTTTCTTCAAAATACCATATCAGCCGTAGCCTTTAAGTGTGTATGTGTGTGTGTGTGTGTGTGTGTATATATATTTGTGTGTGTGTGTGTGTGTGTGTGTGTGTACATATACACACATATACATCTAGATATATATACACACAAAAATATATGTATATGTTGTGGGGTTTATTTGTTTTTTGCTTTCTCTTTGGGCTTATGATTTCAGAATCTCTTGCCATGTAGTCACTGTTTTTTTTTCTCTCAGATATTCCATTCTTTCTATGTGGTTGTGTCCTTTGGCTGACATACATGGCTTTTCCGATCTTTTTCTCATTTTCTTAATTGATGATGTCAAGACTGGGCCTGTAGTCTAAATAAAGTTGCTATCACTGAATTCTCATTACTGAAAACAGGATCCCCTTGTCTCTGAGCTTGTAAGAGCATGCCTATTGAAGGAGAGAAGGTGGAATGTGAACTACTAGTACGTTCTTCTGATGTAACATTGTTCTTTGACAGTATTATTATTTTTCAGATAAGTCTCCTGTTTGCTTTGTAAATATTAAAAGATAGTTACTACTTGGACAGGTCTGATTCATTATTGACATAGATTTCTTTGGAACCTTGGAGCAGCTAATTATCTGATTCCTGTAAATTTTAGTCTAAGATTATAGATGAACTGGTGGAGTCCAGGATTTTAGTCCAAATTCTAGGGATCACTTGTAAGAAGAAAGAAATGTGAACAATGCTAAATTTAACTCATTTTCTTTTGTTGGCAAGTTTACCTGACCAGTATAGCAGGGGAATTCCATAGGTCTAGATTTCAGCAAATGTTTGACAAAGTATTCTAATGATGTTCTCTTCACTAAGATAAAGAGAAAGATTGTGGATGATAGTATAAATAGATGAATTCAGATTTTATTGAATGGCTATATCCACTGAGTGGTGATTTGGTGATTCAGTGCCCTGCATTGTACAGTGGATAGAGCACTGGGCCTGAAAATCAGGAATATCTGGACTCAGTTCTGCCCTCATACAGCTTATATCACTTAATTGTGGTCAGCCTCAGTTTCCTCAACTGTAATGGGGATAATAATAGTACCCACTTCCAAGGATTTTTGAAGATCAAATAAGATAATATTTGTACAGTGCTTAGCACAATGCTTGGTACTTAATAAAATGCTTGTTTCTTTCTTATTCTGGAAGGAAATCTATATTGAAGTGTCAGACACTTTCTGTCTGATGTTGTTCTGTTCAAAATACTTATCTACATATATTCTCTTTCTGTATACACATACACATTTAATATTATCCAATATGCCTTGGATAAAGACATAGATTATGTGGTTATTTTCAGATTCAAATTTACCAAGGACATAAATCTGGAAGGGGCAATAATAGGTAATATTTGCCTACCATTTTAAAATTTATTAAGTACTTTATATATACAATCTCATTTGAAGCCTCCTGACAGCTCTAAAAAGTATGTACTATCATTATTCCTATTTTAACAGAGGAAGAAACTGAGGCAAACAGTGGTTAAATGACTTGGATCACACAGTTAATGTATTTGAGGTGGGATTTTTAACTTAGGTCTTTCTAATCAGTCATTTTAAAATCTGTTACATTACAAATAATGAATTAAATAATTGAATAATAAGGCAAAACTTAATAGGAATAAATGTGTAAAACTTTATAATTGAATTACAGAATTAAAAATAAAAACAAAAATAAACTCTAAGCAGGACTGAGTTACTGGTAACTCACTAACATTTTGTAATGTTAGGGATTGGCTTTGTATTTTTACAAGGAAATTTCTACCTATTCAGAAAATCATTTTCTTTGCAATTCATAGAATTAGAATTGTAAATGCAAATAGAAGCTGGGTCACTAACCATATATAAATTCCTGGACATTCCATATTGACTTAGAAAATCATATATTCACATTGTGTGTGTTTTATTGGATTTTTATATTTTTTGTTAAATATTTTCTTATGACATTTTAATCAGGTTTGGGCTGCACTCAGGAGTATTATGGACAGGGCAGGGGAAGGGATAGGGAAGCGTGATAGCATGGATGTATTCAGACCCAGTCAGAGCCTATCTGGAGTACTGCATTCGGTGCTGATGACACAGTTTAGGAAAACATTAACAAGGTGGGACAATTCTAGAGTAGAATGACAGGGAAGATGAGGGGACTAAAATCTTTCCATAGGAAAACAACAAACCAACCAATCTTGGAATGCTTGGTCTAGGGAAGAGTGTATGTGTGTTTGTGTGTGTGTGTATTGTGATGCACTGTCTTAAAATACTTCAAGGATTATCATGAACAAGAGGGATTAGACTCATTTAGCCTGGCACTAGAGGGCAAAACTAGGAACAATGAGAGGAAATTAAAGATGAGTGGGTTTTGGTTCAATATTAGAAAAAAAAATAGAATGAACTACCCAAAGATTCCCACCTTTGATTCCCACCTTTAGAGATTTTCAGATATAGTACACTGCAAAGAACTGGATTTGAGGTCAGAGTTCTGCATTCAAATCCAGCTCCTCATACTTGTACAAGTCATATAAGCTTCTTAGACCCCATTTTCCTCATCTGCAAAAGGTGGGTGCCGGACAAGCTGGATTGTGAGGTCATTTCCAACTTTGGATTTGTGACCATTTGCCAGATATACTGCAGAAGTGATTCATGCTTCACTGAGGCATTAGACTAACCTATAGCTGAGGTATCTTCCAGCTCTGAGAGGTTATTGAGCTTTGAGATAAATCAGCTAAGTGGGGCTACAAAGAGGGGACTTTTTTGATATAAATGCTTCTTTCTTTTATGTGACTCCACAGAAGAGGTTACAATATTGGGACTCTGTGTAGAAGTCTTTTTCTTTAGGGCTTCCTAAAACTTTTAATTCAAGAAGAGGAATTCTTGGGGTTAGAAATTCTCATACGTGCTAAAGGAATATTTTGAACATATTGGCAAAAAAAAAATCATGATTGACATAAAAATGCTTAATTTCATTTTCAGTTTTAAGCATATCAAAAGACTTTCTACAAGACAATGTAAATTCTCTAACAAGGTGAAATAATTTTTGCAAATGGCCATATTATACCAAAGGAGATGTTTAAGGAGAGGGAAGCCAGACAGTGATTAAAAGCTCATTGCTTCTGCTCAATAGAATGTTGCTGGTCTTTCAAATCCTTTAATAGGGATTTAATGCTAATGCTGTGGGATAGTAAAGTCACTTAATGTTAGTAATCTATGCAAAGAAAAACAAAGATAGAAAGTAACTGCTCTTAATTCCCAAAGACTTTAAAGCACAATTTCACCTCAGCTCTCCCTGACCATCTGATATCTGACCATCTGAGGCTCCATGCCTTTGGTAATCCATCCCTATAGAGTAGAAAGCCTTATATGAATCATTATGATAATGGCTGACATTTATATGTCTCTTTAAGGTTGGCACAGTATCCCTAGTTGACCCTCAGAACATCCCTGTGAAGTCACACTCATTTAAAATTTTATTTATCACTCCCATTTTACAGATTGTAGGGGCTATTGTGATTCCTATAATAACAATAATAATAATAGAATAACTAGCATTTATATGGTGTTTTAAGACTTACAAAATGTTTTATATATTCTATTTCATTTGATCTTCATAATAACCTTGTGAAGTACGGGCTATTTTTATTCTTGTTTTGCAGATGAGGGTACTGAGGCACAAAGAAGTTGAATGATTCACTGTGGATTACACAGCTAATAAATAACTGAAGGAATTTGAATCCCAAGGCCAGAATTATATCTATTCTGCACCATTGCTGGAAAATTGTGTGTATGTATATGTATCTGTATACCCGATTTAGGATTTCCTTGGCAAAGATACAGGATTAGTTTGTCATTTCCTTCTCCAGCTTATTTTTTACAAATGAGGACATAGAAGCAAGCAGGGTTAAGTGATTTGGTCGCAAGGATAGCAAGTATCTGAGAGAGAATTTGAATTCAGGAAGAGTAATTGATCTGAATCCAAACCCAGTGTCTTAACCATTGCTTTACTTGGCTGTCCCATATGTGTGTATATATATATATATATATATATATATATATATATATATATATATATATATATATATATGCATACATTTAGGTAATATATACATACACTGACATAGCACCAGAGATACTTACATGTGTATTCAAACATACACATGCCTATGTATATATAAGTCCCTAGTCTTCAAATTTGTTTCTTCAAATTCCCTACTCTACAAAAGGGTTTAGCTACATTCAAGCAGTTGACCCAGTCTTGTAATTACCAGAAACAAGTTCTGTCTGTCCATCCTATTGGCTCTACTTCAGCCAGTCTCTCTGGTGTTTTGACTCTGAAAAATGTAAAAAAAAAAAAAAAAAAAAAAAAAAAAAGCCCTAACTTCCCCTCCCCCAACAAACAAAAAGAAAAATGTCATCCATATAAACAAATTTTTCATCTTTCAATGATTTCACCAGAGTTGGAATTTCCTCTACTAATGCAAATTACCTCAGTAGATGGTTTCATGAACTGTTATGGACAAAGGAAGATCATGTACTAGTAGCTGGTGTTTTGGTGAGTTTCCATGTTAGTGAGACAATAGAAAAAGTACTAAGAAAATCTGTTTTTGAATGCAGTTTCTGGTGCTAAGCACCATAGCTTTGAGAGTTTGGAAAAGACCTTGGAGATTATCTAGTACAAACTCCTCAGTGGCTTGTCAATTTGAAATGGGAAGGAACTTTAGAGATAATCTTTCCCATTTCTGTCATTTTACAGATGACAAAACTAAAGCTCAAAAAGGTCATCAGATAGTAAGATAGTAGATTAGATCTGGAACAGACAGAAGAGGTTACTGAGTTTAGCCTCCAGATTTTACAGATGAGCAAACAGAGGGTGAGAAAGATTAAGTGATTTAACCAGTCAGTCAATAAACATTTATTAAGCACTTACTATATGCAGGGCACTATGCTAAGAAATGAGGATTCTAAGAAAGAAAATAAAAAGAACTTGCTTTCAAGGAGATTATATTATAACGAGGGAGACAATATATAGAAAACATATGTACAAGATATGTATGGTATAAATGTAGGATGTTTTCCAGGCAAAGATATCAGCAGTAGATAGACAGAAAGAGGGGTAGGAAAAAAATTGGCCTGGAAGTCCTGGAAACTAGGAGACAGAATTAAAAAAGAAGCCATAGGGGATAGCCAGCCAGTGGGAAAGCACTCATATATAATATGGAGAGAGGGTGGGCAGTTAGGTGACACAGTGGATAGAGTACTGGTCCCCGAGTCAGGAAGATCTGAATTCAATTCAACTTCAGGTAATTATTAGCTTATCAGCTATTTGACCTTGGGCAAATCCCTTAGTACTGTTTGCCTCGATTTTCTCATCTGCAAAATGAGAAATGACAAGCCACTTCAGTATCTTTATCAAGAAAACCCCAACTGGGAAGTTAAAGAGTCAAACACAATTGAATGACAACAAATCATTTTATTTAAGGTCAGAGTAGGTTTTTAATCTGTGGTCCATGAACTTGTTTAAAAGATATATTGGCAACTATTTTTCTTTAATAATCCTTTGTTTTAATCTTTGCCCTTACAATTATATTTTTTGGAAATTTTTGCCCAGATGCCAAAAGGGTCCATGATACAAGGAAGGCTAAGAAGCCATGCCTTAGAGAATTCAAGCTCACACTCAGAAGAGAGAAGAGGTTTTTATTAAATGTAATGGGTTGTGTGGACAGTAAAATCAATTGAGTGAATTGAGGGAGAGACTAGAGGGATGTTGGGGAGTTGGGGAGAAGCCAAGAGGAAATAACTCTAAAGAAATGACATGACATGGCTTAGCAATGTGGATGTCCTTTTCTGGAAATGTTCTGACTTGTCACTATCATTTCTAAAATGTGGCACAGTGTTCCCAAATATGATATGATCAGGGTTGTCATTGCTCTTTGTTTTCAAGGAGGATCAGTAAAGGGCAGAGCCAAAAGATGGATAGTAGACAAGTCTTCGTCTGAGCTCTTCCTGGCTTCGTTCAGATCAACACTAGATCAAGCCTCTGAACAGGTTTTGGAGTAATAGAATCCACAAATATTTGGAATGCAACAAATTTCCAGCAGAAAATATTTTGGAAGAACTTCAGGAAAGGTCTGTCTCAGCTGATCAGGGATGAGTTGTAGCCAATGCAGCACCAGGGTGGAGAGGCTTCCTTGTGCTGGGGGAATCTCGTGAGAGGCTAGCAGCCAAAATACAGCAGTGTTTACTATTCTGTCCTAGTTCAGAAGCCAGTGGATCAGCAGACTAGCTGTGAGACTGCCAACGCAACTATAGAAGGCAAATAGTATGCCCCTGGACCCCAATATAACAAAGAGCACCAACCAATAACTCAAGTGTGAATGGGCTTTAAGTGAGGCAGATTCGTACTTGTTCTTCAGCTGCCTCTTTCATGCAAGTCCAGTAACAAGACAAAAGTCAAGATAATTGGTGATGGCTTAGAATGTAATGAGTAACCTTAGTGTCTTCAATGTCTGATCAAGCTCTAAATTCTCCACAGCACTTGCTTTAGTAAATTTCATGATATTGGAACAAATTTTCATTTTCCCATTCCACCAGGGAAAATCTCCATATTTTGGAGATAGAAATCTCCCCCTCACTCACCTATGGATTGAACCAGTAACCCTCATCCTGGTTTTAGCTCATCTGGAGAAATGGTTTACTGGGGTGTAGCTGCTATACTTCCTACAGCTTCTTGTAGTCACAGGTGAGAGCTGAGTCCTAGGGATCCACCAAAGATGGATGAGCTGCCTTGAAAAGGACTAATAGCAGATGTGATCATACTCCTTAAACACTCACCCCATACACCCTGAGTATGATGGAACTCTCTTCTCCCTATACGTCTATACTTTTCAATATCTTCTGCTACATTTAGGCTTCTGTCTGTTCTCTCTAATACCATCTTTCTTTTTTGTATGTCTCAAATCCATGTTTTTCAGATAGATTTAGATTCAGTCTCAGATTCAGAGTGAATTATAAATGATTCTTCCCTAAGAGACTGCATTAAGGCTGAGTTCTTCCCCCCCCCTTTTTTTTTTTATTAAAGCTTTTTATTTACAAAACATATGCATGGGTAATTTTTCAGCATTGACCCTTGCAAAACCTTGTGTTTCAAATTTTCTCCTCCTTCCCCCCACCTCCTCCCCTAGATGGCAGGTAATCCAGTACATGTTAAATATGTTAAAATATATGTTATATTTAATATATATATATACATATTTATATATTTATCTTGCTGTGCAAGACACATTAGATCAAGAAGGAAAAAAAACTGAAAAAGAAAACAAAATGCAAAGGGCTAAGTTTTTTTAGTACAAGAAACTCTTTGCCTCTGTCCTAAGGTTTTAACAATCACTCGATAATTATTAATTACATGTCTCCTCTGAACACTGCATTGGTGAGGAAAAATGCAAAATTTAGAGATCCATGATCCTTGCTCTAATTGAGTGGGTATCTATACCTATAATGTTATGGCTAGCTTTGTATTGCTTTCTGCTTTTCCTTGCTATATCTTTTTTAGCTTGGGGTTCTTAATCATGGTGTCCCCAAGGAACAAGTCAACAGATATCAGAGAGTGATGAATTTAGATGGGAAAAATGAATCTTTTAATTTTACTAAATTTTGACTTAATCTCCAGTCATATGTATTTTATGTTATTCATTTAAAAATGTTGTTCTGAGAAGAGTTCATAAGCTTTAGTAGACTGCCAAAGGGGTCCTGGTTTAGGTAATCTTGGTCAAAAGATGTTGGGAGTGGAATATAGAAGGTATAGGATGCACTCTGAGCACTGAGCTTCTTCAGTGTGACTGCCTGCCTGGCCCACATCTGTCCAACTCCCCCTTCCTGCACAGCATGAAAATATTGCCAGTTTTAGGTCCAACTGAGTAGGTTGTGGTGCCTCTTATGGTAAATCATTTATGGGAAAAGAAAAACATAATTTATGAGAATGGCAGTAGCAGTTCATTAGGCTATCCAGGAAAACAAAGTATTTTTTTAAGTAGGAGGAGAATATATTGGGGGGAGGGTCTGCACATGCATCAGACCACCATTGCATAAATTACACAGACTTTTCTAAAAAGCCACCCCAATGCACATTTTCACTTGTGCAGGCAAATTCTTTAAGCACTCATAGTGAGGGAGAAACTTTTATAAGAGGTTGGTTGATACATGGTTGGGAAAGGGATAAGCAAGGAGCTTAATTTAGCCTGCAATAGGCACAAAATGTTCTTCAGTGAAGACTAATTATTTGCTCTCTAGTTCTGGATAATTAATGAATATCTTTCAGCACTACTTACTGGAACCAGGTCCAGACTGGGAAAAGAACTAGACTCTTGGCTTCACTCCTCACCTGTTGAATTGCCTGAAGCAAATAATTTTATCCTTCAGTGCTTACATTTCATGTGTAAAATGGAGATGAGACTGGCAATAAGATAAAGTTTTCCAGGTCAGATTGAGAATTTGAGGATGGGGAGAGAGAATTCAGAAACACTGGGTCAGAGGGCATCTCTAGGTCCCCAGGTGTTTTTTATATGAACTAATCCAGCACAGTGCAGACAGAAGCAAAACATGGTCGAAAGGTTGCTATTTGTATTCCTTTTTGGATATTCTTAGGTTGACCGGACATTGAGTTCATTAAGTTCTCATTCTTTTGTTCACCAGGTAAAATGCACTGAATGTTGACCTGTGCCCAGTATTTATTAAAACATTGGAGAGTGGGGTTTTTTAGGTTCTTAAAGAGAAAATCCATACAGATGGAATGGATAGGTGGATGCTGGTTCTCTGCTTACAAAATTTCAGATCAAAGAAGTTGGTTTTATATCTTTGATATTAACAAGGCATCAGCCAGAAAGCTTTCTTTTTTCATTGCTATTTAAGTGTCTAAACTATTTTATGGAAATTCTGAATAAGAAAGCTCAGGAGAGACGTGTACAAAGAATTTTGAAAGGGGTTGAAAAGATAGGCTCCAGAGAGATGAATGTTCTTTAAAAAAATGTTACTCCTGGTTGGGGTATGTCAGTCCCTTATAAAAGCCTCACAGGAGTCCAAGGTCTCCAATATTAAGAGGTCATATAAATTTACCAACAGGTCAGTGGGCCTGCATGAAGTTCTAAACAAAATATGGACATTTTCGTGCCTCAGCAAAATCTATGCCAAGTTGTTCTGCTGACAATTTTATCCAATATAGAATGTTAGGTTTTTTAGAAGTTTTGTACCTTGGTTTTTAGTAACTTTTAGTGAATGTGAGATTCAAAGTGAGACAGAAAAACACTATATGCAATCTCTCTCTCTCTATATATATATATGTATATAGATATAGATAATGATATAGATAGATAAATATACAAAAATATGTATGTGTATGTATGTATATATATATCAAAAATCATTACCCTATTCCAATTAACTGACTTTATTGATGCTAATCTCCTTTCTCCACCCTTAATCTCCTCCTCTTTTGCAATTACTGTTAAGTGGAAGAAAGGTCAGAAAATAATGTCTTCTTTTGGAGAGCCTAAGAATGTGAGCCACAAGGTACATATCAGTAGGATTCTGTTGCTATTTTTTTTTATATAAGAATTTCACTTTCCCAAAGTTGTTTTTGGATTTCTATTCATGACGTGACTAGCCTTCTCTCTAAGATGTGATTTGGCTTGTAAAGTTCTTTCTGTGAAATTTAATCAAGAAAGGAAAATGCTTAGGGAGACAGATTGGGAGCTGTAACATGTTAGGAAAACAAGGGCCTTGGTGGTAGTGTTGAGGAGTGGTTTGAGCTTGAATGATCCTACAGTTGGAGATTTTTGTTTGCTTATTAGTAATTATGCCAGTGATAACACCTCCAGTAAATATTCCATTGAGGTAAACACATTATTGTACCATTACATCTCCAGGTGTTTCAGCAAAGACAGTTGAATAATTATAGTGGCTGTGTCAGGAAAAGAGAAAACAGGCAAGTCTTCAGATTACGATGAATAGCAAGTAAGTGGGACAACAGCATCTTTTGGCAAGGAGACAGCTAGTGAAGGTGCAAATTGAAGAGGCCACCCACGATGGCCCATGAAGAGCTAGGAAAGGAGGGAATGGAAAGGTGAAGGATTATGGCAATGACCTACAGTTGAGATTTAAAGAAAGCCATCAGAGTGACAGTAAAATCTCATTAATTTATTCTCCACTGATTTTTCCTTTGTAACAATTCAGATAACCACTGGGCTTTGCTTTATCTTGGTTCTACTGAAGAAAAGCCTTGCTAAGCCAATGAATAGTGTGAACAATATCATGGGGAGAATTTTCAGAATTATGGGAAGAAAGCCCTTAGTTCAAGTTCAATTTAATTGAATTCAACAAGTATTTGTAAAGTACTAATTATGAGCCAGGAGAAGATGAAAATGTATAAATAGAATTGCATTAAAATGGGAATGCTCAGAGTCTATATAGGGATGATCTAGAGCCAGCAAACTGCTTTAAAGTATGGTTTTAGAAATCTTAGATGATCATGAACTTCTGATTGTCATAGCTTATAGGCCACTGTGTCTCTGATTTTCCTTTTCCTGCTCTGTCTTCATCTTATTTTGTAATTCTTAGTCCCT
Organism: Antechinus flavipes; assembly: GCF_016432865.1. NCBI lineage: Eukaryota > Metazoa > Chordata > Mammalia > Dasyuromorphia > Dasyuridae > Antechinus > Antechinus flavipes. Next base: position 282,859,066 of record NC_067401.1, on the reverse strand, counting down.
GCTCTATGACCAGTGGGTTTGCCTAATTCAGAGTGTGTCAGTCATCAATTAAAGTTTTATTACAGGTCAGTCCTGCTCTTTAATACCACTTCTTTCTCACACTTGTATTGCTCCCTTAGGTATATATATCCATTTAAGTCAAGTTAAATCTCTAGTTAAATCAACATTCCAAATATAAGCATCTATTATTTAATATTTATTCACCTCCTCTCTTCCTCTTCTTCTTTCTCCTTTTTTCCTTTCTTCTCTTCCTTCTCTTTCTCTTCCTCCTCCTTCTCTTTATTTTCTTCTTCCTTTTCCTTTTCTCCTTCTCCCTTTCCTCCTTCTTTTCTCTCTCTCCTTTTCCTCATTCTTTGAGAAGTCAAGCAATATGATAATTATATATGTGAAGTAATGCAAAAATTTCCATGTTAATCCTGTTGCAAAAGAAAACACACCCCCAAACCCCCCCAAGAAAATTAAAGAAATTTTTTAAAAGTGTGCTTCAATTTGTACTCAGAATTAATCAGTTTTCTCTCTGGAGTTGGATAAGATTTTTCATAGAATTAGCTGGATCACTGACTGCGTTGATCAAAATAGCTAAATTTTCCATGTACAATGTTCTCCTGATACTGCTTTATTTCCTCTATAGAAATTTCATATAAATCTTCTTGGGTTTTTCTGAAACCACCCTACTCATTATTTCTTATAGCACAATAGTATTCCATCACAATCATGTACCACAACTTGTTTGTTCATTTTCCAATTGATGGGCTCCCTTCCATCTCCAGTTCTTTGCCTCAACAAAAAGAGCTGCTACAAATATTTTGATACTAATAGGTTCAGTTCCCTTTTGTTTGATTTCTTTGGGTAAGAGTATTGCTAGGAAAAAGGGTATGCATACTTTCATATATATGTAACATTATATATATATATATGTGTGTGTGTGTGTGTGTGTGTGTGTGTGTGTGTATGTATGTTATATTTTGCTCTCCAGAATGGTTGGACAAGTTTATAACTCTACCAACAGTACATTAATCCCAATTTTTCCATATCTCCTCCAGCATTTTTCCTTTTCCTTTTCCCATCATGTTAGTCAATCTGATAGGTATGAAGTGGTATCTCAGAATTGTTTTAATTTGCATATCTCTAATCAATAGTGATTTAGTGCATTTTGTTCATGTGACTATTGATGTGATTCATGTGATCTCTTCTGAAAACTTCCTGTTCATCTTCTTTGACCATTTATCAACTTGAAAATGTCTCACATTTTTTATAAATTTGGCTCAGTTTCCTATGTATTTGAGAAAGGAGGTCTTTATTTGAGAAATTTGATGTTAAATTTTAATCCTCAGTTTCCTATTTTCCTTCTAATTCTGGCTGTATTAATATCATTTATACGAAAGTTTTTAAAAGTTTCTACTATCAACATTATCCATTTTGCTTCCCATGATATTCTATTTTCTTTTTTCTATTGAAAATGGATAGTATAAAAAATTTTGGATAGAATTAGAATTTTATATCAGAAGGAAACAGGTTCAGAGGTCATAAAATCATACTTTTTGTGTTGAAACTTCATAGGAAATCTAGTTTAATTTATAAGTTAATACATAGAACACTTTTTTTTTTTTGCAAAATGCTATTCAAATATGATCTTATTGCATTTGCACAACAAACCTAGGAGATAAGTGCTATTATTATCCCCATTATATAAATTGAAGACGACAGAGACTAAGTAATCTGCCTATGACTATACAACTTAGTAGTATCTCAGGGCAGATTTGAGCTCAGGGCTTCTATCCATAGTATTCTATCCACTGTAAAGTGACTTCTCCCAGATGCTTCAACTAGTAAATTTCTAAAGAGTGATTCAAACTTTGGATTTCTTGACTTAATTGATTTTTTTCTCTGTATTCCATGATTTACTCTCTTTGAGGCGGTAAATATATTATAATTACATATGGAAAATGTCTGTTGTTAATAGCATCTTAACCTTTTGTTTCCATTTCAAACCATTCTGTCCTGTTTAGGAAGAATCAATAAGCCAATAAGTATTTATTAAGTACCTCTGATATCCCAGAAACTGTGCTAGATACTGAAGATACAAAGACAAAAGGGAAATTATTCCTTGCCTTCATGAAGCTTACATTTGATAGAAAGAAAAAATATGTACATAAAGAAATACATAAAAAATAAACATAAGATGAATCTCTATCTGTTCATTTGATAATTTTTATTCACTTCATCTGCTTAGCTATCCAATCTATTTATATATTTTGATATATTTGTCATGGGTAGGACGCTAACAACTATCAGGGAAGATTAAGAAAAGTTTCATGAAGAAAAGGTTGGTGATTAGTCTTCATAACCACAGGATGTTCAAATGAAACTAAAATGGACAGAAAAGCTGATTAGCATGACCGGTCCATGGCAGTGACAGATCTCAGCAGACTTTCTGTGGTGTGAACAGAAACTGTCATATGTACGTCCAGGAGTTTTATCAAAAGGTTGGCCCCGTCATCCCACAGAAGTGGAAGGGAGGCTGTCTTTTGCCATCCATTATGCACTGAATGAGTTTTTTCTTAGACTAATTGAGACCTGGGAAGGACTTTAGCTTAAAAAGACCAAAGTCTCCTCCTGCATCAGGGGCCATTGTCAGTTACCCTGATCCACTAGATATTCTGAAAGAGAGAGTGAGGCTGATGACTCTGCACAACTTTGCCTCTCTTGATCCAATTCAGTTACAAGTCAATAAATCACCTTGACTTTGGATGTCATCAGTCCTTTTTGAGACTGATGAATATATATGTGAGTGAAATCCACTAAAAGCTAGGATGGGGAGCATCAAATAGGCTCTGAGATCTCTGAAAAATTTGAAAAGTGGCCTATGGCTGGAATTCAGCCCCTAGCAGGAGATGGGTACCTTTTTTAGGTGGCAGTTGAAGCAGTTTTTCTGTATCTCTCACATGTAAAATACCTAAGATGAATTTATTAGTTCGCTCTTGCTCATATGTGTTTCACTTGTTTCTTCCCTTTTGCATGTTCTAATGAAGCTTCCTCCTTCATGAAAGATTACAGGATGAAAATTTCCGAATGAACTTGGTGTTTTTCTCAGTTAATATTTCTGTGGCGATTAAACATATCTCTGTGGGTGAAAGCTTGAGGAATTTTTTTTTTTGCCCCTACTCTTAAAAAAATTTTTTTCTAAGTATAATAATGAACATTTCTTCCCCAGGATATCTTTTGGCTTAAAATATACCTTAAAGGCCATCACTCATGTTCTTACTGTAATTTGTAGATGTGTGCTTTGTCATTCTAAACTCAACTGATTCTACAGATTAGCTCTTTTGAATTGTTACTTTGGAAAATAATTACATAGAATCGCAGGTTCAGATTTGGAAGAGATCTTAAATGTCATAGATTCGTAAATCCAGAGCTGGAAGAGACCTGAGAAACCTTAGTATTAAGAAACATTATTCTGATTTTATCAAACACCAAGTAAAATGGGTATATATATATATATATATATATATATATATATATATATATATATATATATATAAAGAAAAAAGGATTTTATGTGAACGTTCAAATCTCTAGTATGAATAATTTGAATTCCTTTTAAAATAATAAAAATCAACCTATAGCTTTCAAAATCATCCTGCTTGTTTGTATTTATTTCTAGTACGCCATTTGGTCCTCTAGATGTAAATTTAGAAATCTTTATGTTTGAGAAATCTTGACTAGCACAAGGATAGTTGATGGTTGCCACTTAGTTGCCTGAGAGTATGGATGCTCTTTCCAGTTAGGTCTCAACCTGTCTTCTGTGCTCATCCTGTGCAATAATTGTGCATATTATAGGATTATTGATTTAGAACTTGGAGGGATCTCATAAGTCATTTAGTCCAAAGATTCTTAAACTGTGGGTCACGACTCCATATGAGATCATATAACTGTATGTGGAGGTTGCGAAAAGTTTGGCAGCAGTAAAAGGTATTAAATACTTTGCCAAGATTTAATTCTTTATGTAAAAATAAATAAGTACATCCATCTCATTAGTATGTAAATTTACTTTGTCTTTCATAAATAATAAAAATTATAGATATACCAAAGAATTGTTTCAAAATAAATTTCTTTATGATCTGTTATCTAATGCTTAATTTGTGTACCTATCTTTATATAGCTACATGCCTGGAGTTATGTAGAGATTCTTCTGTGGAAAGGGGTCGCAAATGGAAAAAAGTTTAAGAAGCCTCTCTCCAATTCAATTCCTTAATTTTATGTATGAAGAAATTAAGATTTAGAGAAATGAACTAGCTTGCCTAAAGTTATATAATTAGTAAATGCTAAAGTTGAGATTTGAACCTCAGAATTTCAGAATGAAAACCCAGCAATCTTTTCACTGTGCTGCTATATTCACCCCTAAATTCTTTATAGGAAATCTAAAATATAAACCAGGGAATATTGTTGGTGGTGGGGATTAGGTGAGAGAGCAGGTCACTTCTTTGTTTTTTCTTGGCATCTCAAGAATACTGTGGGAGCACATGGGTCGTCCAAAAAAGAATTTTACAAATCAGATAGCTATAAGAATTTTATCTAGGGTAACTGATGCTTTTATTTTTCAGTATTGGTCACTGGTTAGTGGAACCTGACCACTTGTGCAGCCTAACTTCCAAATGGACCATGGTTAGAGACTTGCTAAGGTGGATGGAATTTTCTAAAAAGTGTTGAATGCAGAGCTGATAGTGTTTTTAAGGGGTGAAAGGTAATAGGGGTTTTGTGCTTCGTCTTTGTGTATCTAACTGGTAAAAGCCTCAAACACAAAAACAGAGATGTTACATCTGTGGCTCCCATGAAAGGTCTCGTGTTATCTAACTCCTCAGAAAAAACAACAAACCCAACCCGGAGTAAACATGGCCCTCAATGGACCCTTCCAATGCTTCACTGCACACCTGAGTCTTGCCTGAGCTTCCTCTGGGTGTCTGAGGGGCATTGTCCCCATTCTCAGGATGTGACCTAAGACCCTGGCCAAATTCTTATTAACACAGAGCTTAATCTCCTGATTAGGCCCTGCTCCTGAATAGAAGTCTTCCTGTCCTTGGATGTCACCCAGAAGCTAATCACGAGTGATGTATGGGGGCAGCATTCTTTCTAAATGCATCCCCTTTTTAAAAATAGTGTTTGCACCTTTTGAGAGAAAAGAATTCCCCCTCAGGCTATGCTGGCCTTTTCAAAGTAGTGCTTGCTTTGCTTCTTCAAGCCCCCCACCAGGCTGGACTGTGGCTGTCACTTTTCTGTAGAGGCCAGGGGAAGTTTTAAAGTTTTATTCAAGGACCTCAGGTGTGACTTAATGGCTGTCAAAACAGAGGTGTAATGTGGTCCATTTAGAAATCCTTGCCCACAATTTAATGGAGAGAGAAGGGGGAAGTTAAGTGACCAGCTTCACTGTATAAGGCAAAATTCTCTAATTTTTAATTTTCTGTGAAATTCTCAAAACATTGTGAATAATTCCAGTAGATTCTAAGTCCTTCACGGAAAGACTTCATCTTTGTATGTTTCTCTTTATTTTTACTTGTACTACTAGAGAGTCGAACTTCTTTTTTTTTTTTTAATTTAAAGCTTTTTATTTTTCAAAATATTTACATGGATAATTCTTCTATATTAACCCTTGCAATATCTTGTGTTCCAATTTTCCACCCTTCCCCAACTCCTCCTAGATGGCAAGTAGTGCAATATATGTTAAACATGGTAGAAATATATGTTAAATCCAATATATGCTTACATATTTATATGATTATCTTGCTGCACAACATAAATCAAATCAAACCAGGAAAAAATGAGAAAGAAAATAAAATACAAGCAAACAACAACAAAAAAGTGAAAATGCTATATTGTTATCCACATTTAGTCCCCACAGTCCTCTCTCTGGATGTAGATGCCTCTCTTTATCACAAGATCATTGGAACTGGTCTGAATCAGCTTCTTGTTGAAGAGAACCACGTCTATCAGAATTGATCATCTTATAATCTTGTTGTTGCCATGTACAATTATCTCCTGGTTTTGCTCATTTCACTCAGCATCAGTTCGTGTAATTAGAGCCCAACTTCTTAAACTGTGGTTTGTGACCTCCTATGGGGTCTCATGACTAAATATGGGGGTTGCAAAAATAGGATTTATTATTAATAAATGTTTGATTTGTATACCTACTTTATGTACCTATATACTCAGGGTCATGTAAAAAATTTTCAGTTGAAAAGGGTTTGCAAGTGAAAAATATTTAAGAAGTCCTGGTATATACTAAGTACTCAATAAATGTTCTAGGCCTGAAATCAGGAAGACCCTCCCCCCAGTTCAAATCTATCCTCCAACAATGGCTGTGACTCTTGGCAAGTTGCTTAATTCTGTTTGCCTTTGTTTCCTCATTTGTAAAATGAACTGGAGACGGATATGGCCACTCCTTATGTTTACACACATAGACACACACACATATACAGGTATGTATCCCACTCCAATATCTTTGCCAAGAAAATCTCAAAAAGGGTCACAGACAGTCAGACACAACTCAACAACAACCACAAAAGTGCCAGTTTGATTTGGATTCATGATAGCACTGATTTTGATATAAGACTTGACTATCTTGCCTGCATCCAAAGGGAACAAATTAATAAAATTCCAAAGGTATTCAGTCCCAGAGCACAAAGTCCAAAGCAGTGCATGGCTAAGCTGTCATGCATTTTCATTGTTTAACTCTTCATTTTAAATAGTTTTGAAGTCCATGAATTTGTTCATAGATTTGATTACATCTGATTTTTATTGATTATTCGGTATATTTATTTGCACTTATTATCTTTCACATTAGGCTGTTAGAGGCTTGATGTAGTAATTGAGGTAGCAAACAGATATCACTTATTGAAAACTTTAATTAGACAGATGCTCTACATTAGGAGTGATGTTGTCAGGATAAGGTATAAGATGAGATCATTGAGTTGAGCATTATGAAATATTCACTTTAACACAAGTTTGCTATCATCCTTAACTTTCAGGCCATTCACCAATTTCTTTGGACTACCATGGGATTAGAAACCTTTTTTCAGTTAGTCAAACAATAGTTATTAAGTATTTGTTATGTGCCAAGCACATGGTGGGGATACAAAGAAAGGGGGGAAACCATTCAAATGGGGGAGATGACATGTAAATATCTAGGTATGCACTGAGGAGATATACAGCCTCAGAGAGGAAGGCACCAGCACCTGAGGTGTGGGAGGAGAGGACTTGGAAAGATCTATTGCAGAAAGTGGGATTTGAGGTGAATCTTGAAGGAATCTAGGGAAACTGAGGCAGAAGTGAAAAGGAGAACATTTCAGGCCTATAGGGGCCAGACAATGCAAAGGTACAGAAATGGAAGATAGAGTCTGTTAGAGAATAATATCAAGCTTCACAAAGAGTTCATGAAGAGGAGTTAAAAGTTATAAGATTGGAAAATTCCAGGTTAAGAAGAACTTGAAATGCCAAAGAAGAGTTTATATTTGACCTTGGAGATAATGGAGAGCCACTAGAGTTTATTGAGAGCTGGGATGAAACATTTAGAGTTATACTATAGAAAAATCACTTTTGCAAATAAATAAAGCATGTCTTAGAGTAGGGAGAGACTTGAAATAAAGGAGACCATTTAGAAAGGAACTGTAATAGTATAGGCAAGAGGTGATAAAGACCTGAAGTAGAATGAAGTAGGTGTAAGTATAGATAAGGGGATGTATTTGAGAGAGTCTATCAAGATAAAAATGGTGACATTTGATAATGGGTTGGATTTGTGGGATAAGTGAGAGTTATAAGTCAAAAATAATACCATGGTTGTGATCTTTGGGGGTCAAAGGTGATGCCTTTGACAGTAATAGGGAAGTTGATAAAGTGGGGAGGATTTGGGGAGAAAGATAATGAGTTATGCTTTGGACATTTAAGTTTGAGATATCTATGAAGCATAGTTGGAAATGACCAAAAGGCAGTTGTTGAATTCCCTCTCAGGCTGTGCTGGCTTTTTCAAATGGTATTTATTTTGTCTCTCAAAGACTGTAACATGGCTATTATTTTTCGGCAGGCCACTAGCAGTATTAAAGCTTTCTTTAAGGACTATAATTCATGAGAGAAAGTAGAGCTAGTCATACCTACGTACATATGTGTACATATACATGTATGTGTTCATGTGTATATTTACATGGAGATAGCTGAATAATTGAATTCATTGGAGTTGATGAAATAAATAAGTAAGGTAGGAGAGAAAAAAAAAGACGAAGATTCAGGACAGAGCCTTGTAAGTACACTCATAATTAGTGGGCATGACATAAAGGGAAATATTGGCAAAGCATATGAAGAAAGAATGGTTAGAAATATAGGAAAAGAATCAAAAGAAAATAGTGTAAGAAAACTGAAAGAAGAAAGAGTATCCAAGAAGAAGTGACTCATACTATCAAATGTTGAAAAGTCTAAGAGGATTCGAATTGAGAAAAGGCTATTTGATTTGGCAGTTAATAACTTCAGTTGAATTAGCTTTAGTTGAATGGTGATATTGGAAATCAGCTTATAAAGAATTTAGCAGAGACAGAGGAAGAGAGAGAGAGAGAGAGAGAGAGGAGAGAGAGAGAGAGAGAGAGAGAGAGAGAGAGAGAGAGAGAGAGAGACAGAGACAGAGACATAGAGACAGAGAGAGGAGAGAAGGTTGGGGAATAGGGGAGAGGAAGGGTGAGAAAGAGGAAGGGGAAAAACACAGAGAGAAGCAGGAAGAGCAAGAGAGAAAGTGGGGAAGAGGAAGTGGGGGCACTTAGTATAGACAGCTTTCTCTAAAAGTTGAGTTGAGAAGAGGAAAAGAGAGGTGGGAAGAAAATTAAGAAAGATGTTAAGATTAAGTGGAAATTTTTTAAAGGATGTATTTAAGTGTGTTTGTAAACATCAGGATAAGAGCCAGTAGATAGAAAGACATTAAAGATAAGAAAGAAGATGCAGAAGATAATAAGTATTATCATCATCATTATCATCATCATGCTGGAGATGACATGATAGGCTAAATTCAGGAGTGCTTGTAAAGTATTGGCCCTGAGAAGGAGAAGGGCCACTAAAATGGATTAAATTGTGACATATTAGAATTCAGTGTCTAAGTGATGAGAAATTAGAGAGAAGAGGGAATTCTTCTTGATCAATGTCCTCACTTTTTCCCCCATGAAATATGAGGCAAGGTTCTCTACGGGAAATCTATAGGGGTCTATGGGAGGCTTGATGAGACATAAGAAGGTTTGAAACAGCTATTATGGGGAGTAATATACATATTGATTAGGGAGGGATTATCTTGCTGAAGTGAGGACTCAATTGAGACTAGATAACAAATCTGTAATGGAAACAGTCAGTTTGGTTTCCTGATTTCCTACAGCTCTCTTCAGGACCACAGGAATATGAGTGAAAAATGTGAATGGTTGAAATAGCCTAGCATGGGGGAATGGCAAGGTCTAATTGATGATTAGGAATGGGAGACAAGAGATTTGAGAGTAGAAGATTGTGTAAAATTGAATTGGTTGTTTAGCTGGTCAAGATAGATAAGAGAGGAGAATATAGCCTGAGCAGAGAGATAACTCCTCTAGGAAAGAACTGCAGGGATAAAGAGAGGATAGAATCATAGTGAGAATGAAGAACAAGCTTAGGGATCATAAGATTTTAAGAAAGATAGAGTTAAAAAAAGGTAACGACCAGAGTTCACAAACATAGAAGTGGAACTCTTGTGGATGATGTCAAAATGGAGGGTATGACCATTTCTGGGTGTGTATCTGACAGGGAATGTGGGAGTGGGTCATAGGAACTGGGCAAGGAAAGTATTTGAGAGAATATCAGTCTCTACAATGTGAGAGAAAAAGAGTTGGATTGGAGAGAGATTATATACCAGGTACTGGATTTCTTGAAGAAAAATGAAGAATGTGCTTTTTTTTTTCCCTGAGGATAACTAGCAGGAGATTATTGGTAGTAGGCCTAATGTTTGGAGAAGAGAGAAGGAAAATTGAAGAAAATTAAGAGGAGAATAAACAATATAAACAATAGAAAGAAGGAAGGGGAGAAGGGAGGAAAGAGAAGGGGAAGAGAGAGAGGGAGAGAGAGAGGAGAAAGAAAAAGGAAAAAAGAGAAGAAATGAAAATGAAGAAAAACAATAAATATAAATACATATGGAAATGGTTAAAGGCCACCAATTACCTTAGGCATTTTGACATAAATTGACGATTCTTATATCCACTAATTATTTGCCTGATACATAGAATGGTTAAACTCTTCTATATAAAATAACTAGTAGGTAAACAGAAAGTCTCAAAGGACAGAATTTTTTAATGTAGTATGAATTAGCTAATGGGGTGATAGTAAAATTTGTTTGTGACAATTAACTTCTTCCTTTAAAAGGAGACTATGCTGGATGAATCATCTTATATCTATGATTCCATGTTTGTCTGATTTTTATCTGCTTTGTTAAGATGGAAAGGTGATGTGGAAGAGGGAGTGGAGTACAGAAAAGAGGAAAACAGTATTTTTCTCAAGAACTGTTAACAATTAAGAACTTTATTACTTCAGATGGAAGTAGGGTTTTAAGTAATAACTAGACAATAGCTGAGATATATTAAAAGTTGTTTTTAAACCAAAAAAGTTGAGTTAACAAGCAATAATTGATAACGGCTTACATTACCGAGCAAAATAAGGATTCAATAAAGTTTCCCTGTCTTTCTCTGTCTCTGTTTCTGCCTCTCTCTGTATTTTCTCTCTGTCTCTGTCTCTCTTCCTCTCTTTTTCTCTCCCTCCTTGTGTCTCTCTTTCTCTTTCTCTCTATTAGAGAAGTATGTATGTGGTGACTGAACAGGCTGAGAGGTGTGAGGGAAACTATGGCACCAAGTGAAACTGACTCACAGAAAGATCATACCCATTCTAATAGCCCCATTAGTATACTGTTCTAACCACCCGAGTCAATCAAGAAAATCTGGATTTCTAATCCCACATTTATCTACTAAATTCAATCCATCAATAAATCAATTGATCATTACTTGTTGAAGGATTGCTATGTTCAAGGTCCCATGCTAGGAGTTGTTGGGGATTTAAAAAAATGATCTCAGATCACAAGAATATTACAATCTAAATTGTATATGTGGGTTCCAAAATCAATAACACATGAATTAATGGTTTTTTGCATAAATATCAAATAGCTAATTTTAGGGTTTCAAAATCTGATCCCATGTGAGTGGTAATAGGAAGCTCCAGCTAGGTGGTCTGATGCCCACATGAAATTTCTTTCCATTTCTTCTGCTATGATTTATTTTTCTCTCCCCCAACTAGTTAACTCCCCACCCAGTCCCTATCCTATTTCTATTGATCATCTCTCTCTAGGGATAGTCTAGTAGAAGGATGGGCTATGATGGAGAGGAAAGAGACAATAAGCCTATTAATATCCAGATACTCTCACTTCTTCCACCTCTCAACTCCTACATCCTCAAACATATCAGACTTTGCTTCTAGGACCACTGCTCCATTATTAAATTATGTGGCGTATACTCTCATCAGGTTGCTTGGCTGGGCTGGATTTAGGATTTGGAGAAGGAGTAGGGATCAATAGAGGAGAGGTTATATGCCTACAATCATCACCATTGCTCTACTCCCATGGTAAACTCTTTGGTAAAGACTGTCTCATACCTTTTCTTGTACTCTGTGTAAGATAAACACTGCACAAACATTTGCCTGTGATTATAATAGCAGTTGATAGGTTTCTTATTGAACAAATAATTTACTCTAACCTATCACTTTTGTAATAATCATCTAAAGGGTTGGCCATTTCAGAATCAGTTTTTGAAGATTACTCCTGGAATCCATCCTAATTAAAATCTTGGAACCCATTTAGTTTCTTTTGGTGCACCCCATGTGTCACAGCTAGAAAATTCCTACATCCTATTTTTTAGGTGATTCAGAACCTTTTTTTCCCCTAGTTATAAATATCTTCCTGATGCT